>NC_037678.1:69329972-69390343 GCF_003255815.1 Theropithecus gelada
CGCCCGGCTAATTTTTGTATTTTTAGTAGAGACGGGGTTTCACCATGTTGGTCAGGCTGGTCTCGAACTTTTGACCTCAAGTGATCCGCCTGCCTTGGCCTCCAAAAGTGCTAGGATTATAGGCGTGAGCCACCACGCCCAGCCTGGGAAAGTCTTTTAACCACCTTCTTGTATACACTGTCTAGGAGTTCAAGACCAGCAACATGGTGAGACTCCATCTCTACAACAAATTAATAGCTGGGTGTGGTGGTGCATATCTGTAGACCCAGCTACTTAGGGAGCTGAGGTGGGAGGATTGACTGATCTGGGAGACTGAGGCTGTAGTGAGCTGTGATAGCACCACGGCACTCTAGTCTGGGTGACAGAGAGAAACTGTTTCAAAAAGAAAAAAAAAAAAGTCACATGGCCACACCTCACTGCAAAGGAGGCTGGGAAATAGAGTCTTTCTTCCAGTGGCTGTGTGTCTATCAACCACAGGGAAAATGAGAGAAGGGATATAGGCAGGCCCTATCTCTATATAGGGATAGAGAAAAGGGATACGGTATTTTCTGCTCCACTGCCCCATCAGAGACTTTAACCTAGAAGAATTTGTTAATATCACTATTGGACTCTTGCTTACTAAAGGTCTAATAGTGACACTGGACACTCTTAATAAATTAGTGACAATTGTGATATGTGCTGGGAGCCCATGTCACAGTGGTGACTGCTGATGTCTCTCCCAATCAGTCAAGTATATGAAGGACGTCTCACCGTATTTCAAGAACTCTGCTGGTGGGACCTCGGTCGGCTGGGACTCACCTCCTGCCTCACCCCTTCAGCGGCAGCCTTCCTCCCCTGGCCCCACACCCCAGAACCTCAGTGAGGCCAAACACGTGTCCTTGAAGATGGCATATGTCTCGAAGAGGTGCACCCCCACTGACCCGGAGCCCAGGTAAGGCTGGGCTGGGGGGCAACTCAGACAGACAGATGCTCTGGTGTCAGGTGGTAGGACCAACGGAAAGACACCTCTGTGTTGTACGAATGACCAGCATGATGCCAGAACATAGTAGGTGCTTAAAAGATAGATTGACTGGAAGCATGAGTGAAGCTATGGAGATGATGGTATGCTTTGCTTCTCACTTCTTCCTCTGGGCAGCTCACATATGGGGATGAACTTGGTCTGGGGAAGAACCCTGTGTTCCAGTCCTGGTTCTCTTTGAACTAGGCCCTTTTCCTCACTGACCTTTAGATTATCCATTGTGAGATAAGGTTATTAGACTCACCGATCCTCTCGTCTCTTCCCACTCTGCTTGAGCTCTGAGATGTCTGGTTTTATCAGGGCCATGGACGGTTACATCCTTCACATCTGAGCAGCCTTTAACAGTTCATTGATAATATTGATACCACCAAACATTTACTGAGTGTATACTGTGTACCCAGCACTGTGCTGAGTGCTTTCCATGTGCAGTATTATTTAGCTCTCACAGAGGCCCAATGGGCAAAGTCCTATTATTTCACCTCCTTTTTATTTTATTTTATTACTATTTTTGAGCCAGAGTTTCGCTCTGCCACCCAGGCTGGAGTGCAGTGGTGCAATGATCTTGGCTCACTGCAATCCTGCCTCCTGGGTTCAAATGATTCTCCTGCCTTAGCCTCCCAAGTAGCTGGGACTACAGGTGCCCGCCACCACACCTGGCTAACTTTTTTTTTTTTTTTTTTTGACAGAGTCTCACTGTGTCGCCCAGGCTGGAGTGCAGTGGTGTGATCTTGGCTCACTGCAACCTCCGCCTTCTGGGTTCAAGCAATTCTCCTCCCTCAGCCTCCCAAGTAGCTGGGATTACAGGCGCCCGCCACCATGCCTGGCTAATTTTTTGTATTTTTAGTAGAAACGGGGTTTCTCCATGTTGGTCAGGCTGGTCACGAACTCCTGACCTCAGGTGATCTGCCTGCCTCGGCCTCCCAAAGTGCTGGGATTATAGGCGTGAGCCACTGTGCCCTGCCTAACTTTTGTATTTTTTTGTAGAGACGGGGTTTCACCATGTTGGCCAGGCTGGTCTCGCACTCCTGACCTCAGGTGATCTGCCTGCCTTGGCCTCCCAAAGTGCTGGGATTACAGGCATGAGCCATCGTTCCCAGCTCACCTCCATTTTATAGATGAGGACAGAGAGGGGAAGTAACCTGCTTGAGATCACACAACCAGAAAGGGTGGTGCTTGCCTCATTCCTGGTAGTCCTTTCTGCTTTGGAAGTTGCAAGATGCCTGAGTGATGGTGGTGGCTGAATGGCGCATATTTGGTCAAGTGGGATATGCAGTGTTGGAGGTGATGCTTAAGTGGTATATGCATTACAAGCTTGGGCTGTGGGTCCTAGTGACAGCCAGGGTTCAATGCCAAGCAAATGCCCAACATTGGCTGGGAGGGCTGGTTAATAATGTCCAGTATCCAAATCTCTTGGTCTCACTTGATGCCACACCTCTTGCCTGCCCCCATGAGGCAAGACCTGGTGATTCACAGGTCACTTGCAGATGCTCTACAGAAGAGCCTTTGTTTTTGTTTTTGTTTCTGAGATGGAGTCTCGCTCTGTTGCCCAGGCTGGAGTGCAGTGGTGAAATCTTGGCTCACTGCGGTCCCCTTCTCCTGGGTTCAAGCGATTCTCCTGCCTCAGACTTCCCAAGTAGCTGGGATTACAGGCACCTGTCAACATGCCCGGCTAATTTTTTTTTGTATTTTAGCAGAGACAGGGGTTCACCATGTTGCCCAGGCTGGTCTTGAATTTCTGAGCTCAGGCATTCTGCCTGCCTCGGCCCCCCAAAGTGCTAGGATGACAGGCATGTATCCGGCTGTATTTTTACTAGAGATGGGGTTTCACCACATTGGCTAGGCTGGTCTCAAACTCCTGACCTCAAGATCCATTCACCTTGGGCTCCCAAAGTGCTGGGATTACAGAGGTGAGCCACCATGCCTGGCCCGGAAAGGCCTTTTGTGAGGGTGAAGGTGAGGTAGTATTAGTCCTTTCAGAGACTCACAGAACCTTAGATTCCCAGCCTGATCCCAGACATTACCTGAAACATGTGTGTATATGTTTCCAAGTGTGTGCACATGTAGATGACATGTAAATGCAAGTGTTTGTATGTATATGTGAGAGCATTTGCATGTGAGTATAGATTTGTACGTGTGTTTATGTTATTTGTATGTGTGTATGCACATATGTCTGCATGTGTGTTTGAACATGTACATGCCTGAGTATACATGTAATCTGAATATAACTGGGGTTCCATATGGCCCACTGTCAGTGCAGTATCCCAGTCATAGGGATACAGCCTGGCAACCAAAATATAATGAAAACTACTTCAAACTTTTACTCAATGTTAGGATTGCACTGGGCTGCAAGTATAGAAACTCCAACAAGAAATTACTTAAATAAAAGGGGTTAATTTTCCCACGTTTAAAAAAAGTCCAGGGGTCAGCTATTCTGGCTGCTGTAGATGCTCCAGGATGCCATCAAGGAACCAGGCTTCTAGCTTCCTGCTCTGCCATTTTAATTATGGGCGGTTTTCTTCTTTGTGGAGGCAGGATGGTGGCTGCATCCCAAGAATTGTGTTCATATTCCAGGCAGAAAGAAGACAAAAGCCAAAGTCTTTTCTCCTGGTATTTTGGCTATCTGTTGCTATATCACAAACCATTCCTAAAATTTAGTGGTTTAGAAAACAATAATTTATTATTTCTTTTTTTTTTTTTGAGATGGGGGATCTCACTCTGTCACCCAGGCTGGAGTGCAGTGGTGCAAGCTCAGCTCACTGCAACCTCCACCTCCCGGGATCAAGTGATTCTGGTGCCTCAGCCTCCCAAGTAGCTGGGACTACAGGTGCCCGCCATGACGTCTGGCTAATTTTTTTGTGTTTGTTTTTTTTTTTTTTTTTGACGGAGTCTCGCTCTGTCGCCCAGGCTGGAGTGCAGTGGCCGGATCTCAGCTCACTGCAAGCTCCACCTCCTGGGTTTACGCCATTCTCCTGCCTCAGCCTCCCGAGTAGCTGGGACTACAGGCGCCCGCCACCTCGCCCGGCTAAGTTTTTGTGTTTTTTAGTAGAGACGGGGTTTCACTGTGTCAGCAGGATGGTCTCGATCTCCTGACCTCGTGATCCGCCCGTCTCGGCCTCCCAAAGTGCTGGGATTACAGGCTTGAGCCACCGCGCCCGGCCATTTTTTTGTGTTTTTAGAAGAGATGGGGTTTTGCCCTGTTGGCTAGGCTGGTTTTGAATTCCTGGCCTGAAGTGATCTGCCCAGCTCAGCCTCCTAAAGTGCTGCGATTATAGGTGTGAACCACCATGCCTGGCCTCAAACCTCTTTAGTTTAGTTTTGTTGTAGTTGTTTTGTTTTTGTTTTTGTTTTTGTTTTTTAGATGGAGTTTCACGCTTGTTGCCCAGGCTGGAGTGCAATGGCACAATCTCAGCTCACTACAACCTCCACCTCCCGGGTTCAAGCGATTCTCCTGACTCAGCCTCCCTAGTACCTGGGATTACAGTCATGCGCCACCATGCCCGGCTAATTTTGTGTTTTTAGTAGAGATGGGGTTTCTCCATGTTGGTCAGGCTGGTCCTGAACTCCTGACCTCAGGTTATCTGCCTGCCTTGGCCTCCCAAAGTGCTGGGATTACAGGCGTGAGCCACCGCGCCCGGTCTGTTTTTCTGTGTGTGTGTTTTTTTTTTTTTTTGAGACGGAGTTTCACACTTGTTGCCCAGGCTGGAGTGCAATGATGCGATCTCGGCTCACCACAACCTCCACCTCACAGGTTCAAGCGATTCTCCTGCCTTAGCTTCCCTAGTAGCTGGGATTATAGGCATGTGCCACCACGCCCAGCTAATTTTGTATTTTTAGTAGAGACGGGGTTTCTCCATGTTGGTCAGGCTGGTCTTGAACTCCGACCTCAGGTGATCCACCCGCCTCGGCCTCCCAAAGTGCTGGGATTACAGGCATGAGCCACTGCGCCCGGCCTGTTTTTCTGTTTTTTAAGATGAGATCTTGTGCTGTTATCTAGGCTGGAGTGCAGTGGCACCCTCATAGCTCACTGCAGCCTCAAACTCCTGGGCTCAAGTGATTCTCCTGCCTCAGCCTCTAAGTAGCTGGGACTACAGGCACATGTCACCATGCTTGGCTAACTAAAAAAAAAATTTTTTTTTGGGCCGGGCGCAGTGGTTCATGCCTGTAATCCCAGCACTTTGGGAAGCCGGGGCGGGCGGATCATGAGGTTAGGAGATCGAGACCATCCTGGCTAACACGGTGAAACCCTGTCTCTACTAAAAATGCCAAAAATTAGTCAGGCATGCTGGCAGGTGCCTGTAGTTCCAGCTACTCAGGAGGCTGAGGCAGGAGAATGGCATGAACCTGGGAGGCGGAGCTTGCAGTGAGCAGAGATTGTGCCACGGCACTCCAGCCTGGATGACAGGGCGTGACTCCATCTCAAAGAAAAAAAAAACTTTTTTTTTTTTTCTTTTTTAGAGATGAGTGTCTCACTTTGTTGCTCAGGGTGGTCTCGAACTCCTGGGCTCAAGCCATCCTCCTGGCTTAGTCTCTCGGAGTTCTGGGATTACAGGCATGAGCCACCATGCCCAGCCTAGTTTTTCTTTTTTTTTTTCCTGCTCTTATTAGTGAATTAGTTCGGTTCTGTGCAACAAGGAGAACCTGGGAGCTGGCCCAGAAGAGGATGTTCCTTAGAAACCAGGAGAAAGGGGCAAGATTAGGAATAGTCACACAGCAATAATTTAGGCCCCATCACACCATCGTGCATGTTTGAGTGTGTGTGTGTATTTGTGTGTATATCCATATGTGTAGGCCAGGCACGGTGGCTCATGTCTGTAATCCCAGCACTTTGCAGGGCAAGGCAGGCTAATCATTTGAGGTCAGGAGTTCGAGACCAGCCTGGCTAGGATGGTGAAACCCCATCTCTACTAAAAATAAAAAAAATAAGGCCAGGCACGGTGGCTCATGCCTATAATCCCAGCACTTTGGGAGGCAGAGGCGGGTAGATCACGAGGTCAGGAGATCAAGACCATCCTGGCCAATATGGTGAAACCCCATCTCTATTAAAAATACAAAAATGATCTGGGTGTGGTGGCGTGCACCTGTAATCCCAGCTTCTTGGGAGGCTGAGGCAGGAGAATCGCTTGAACCTGGGAGGCGGAGATTGCAGTGAGCTGAGATTGGGGCATTGCAGTGCAGCCTGGGTGACAGAGCGAGGCTCTGTTTCAAAAATAACAAAATCCCCACAAAATACATGAATATGTGTGTGTGTCTCACACTTTCTTGTCCCTATGCCCCATGAGGCCACAGCAACTGCGGCTGGAGCCCAGTAGTGAGGGTCGCTTCTGATTCTCAGGGACATCCCCCTGGTTTCTTCTGGTTTGGTGGTGGGTGGGGTTTCTTGGGCCAGGGTTGGGCAGCTGCAGCCTAGTGGTCAGGTCCTTGCCTCCACCCATTTGTGCCTGCAGGTATCTGGAGATCTGCTCGGCAGAAGGCCAAGACACCCTCTTCCTGAGGGCCAAGGATGAGGCCAGCGCGAGGTCGTGGGCGAGTGCCATCCAAGCCCAGGTCAACGCTCTGATGCTGCGGGTCAAGGATGAGCTGCAGGCACTGCTGGCAGCCACCAGCACAGCTGCCAGCCAGGACATCAAGCAGATTGGCTGGCTGACTGAGCAGGTGCCTGCTGGGCCTGGGACCTATCCCTCCCTCTCTTCTGCTCCTTTGGAGCTGGCCCTGTTCCCAGTGCCCCAGCTACCTTGCCCCACCCTGGCCCTCTGCCCTCTCTTCCCCCACCCATCCTTACTGCTGTTTTGTCCCCTGCAGCTGCCCAGTGGGGGCACGGCCCCCACCCTGGCCCTGCTGACTGAAAAGGAACTGCTCCTCTACTCTTCTCTCCCTGAGACCCGCGAGGCCCTGAGCCGGCCAGTCCGTACTGCCCCACTCATCGCCACCAGGTACCCATGGGCAGGGGCAGTATGTCTGCCCCAGAACTTGCCGGGAGATGCTCCAGCAGGGCCCCAGAAGCTGGAAACTCCAGCCCTGTCCACCCTCAGCTATTCCCTAGGTGACCTGAAGCAAGTCTCTGCCCTATCTGGGCCTCAGTTTCCTTATCTGTAAAATGGGTGCTTGGAACAAAAGGACATAAGGTCCCCGCTAGCCACTCATTCATTGACACTTATGCCTTATGCTGCATGGGTCAGAGGGCACAGAGCTGACCCCAACAGTCGCTGCCTCCAGAGAGAACCTTGTCTGATTGGGGAGACAGACCCAGGAACAGCCATTACAGTGCAGAGTTTGTAGGAGCCACTTAACTCTGTAGGGGTAGTTGAGGAACGCTTCAGGGAGGAGGTGACATCTGAGCTGGACTTTGATGGATGAGTAGAAGTTTTCTGTTTAAGAAAGGGTGAAAGAGCATCCCATGCAGAGAGAACATCATGGTCAAAGGTACAGAGGCATGATGAGTTTGTGATAACCAGAATTCATGCAGGAAATGGAGAGAAGGGAGTTGGCAGGGCCTGATCTTGCAGAGCTTCTTTTGCCTGATTAAGGAATGTTAGCTTTATCTTAAGAGTTTGGCAGTGTTGAAGGGTTTAAGCTGGGGAGCGAGGTGCTCTGGTTGCTTTAAGAGAATCCCTGTGGCTGCCACATGGAAAATGCTGCGGAGAGTACAGGATGGAAGTGGGGAAGCGCTGCAGTCGTGCAGGAGAGATGATGGTGGCTGGGGGAGGTGGAAGTGGGCGGCAGGAGCAGATGGAGAAGAAAGGCAGCATTGGCATTGGAAACCACATGGGTGTAAAATTAACAGGGCTCCGTGCTTGCCAGATGGGGCGGGTGAAGGAGGGGTCTGGAATGAACAGGAGGTTTGGAGCTGGTGTCTGGGTGAGCGTGGGACTGGGGGTGGGGGTGGAAAGGGAGGAGGCTGGAGCAAGATGCTGAGTCAAGTCCAGAGTGTGTGTGGGATGGAGAGGGAGCTTGGATAGGAAGCTTGGGGACTCAGGGGTCTGCAGCTCAGGGCTGGAAAGTGGAAGGCTGGCGTCAGCAGAAGTCTGGGGGGGATGTGAGCTATAGGAGAAAGAGTGGGTGAAGGGAGGAACAAAGAGGGATATGGGGCAGAACTCTTAGGTCTGCCCCAGAGAGGGGCAGTTGGCTTACCAAGGCCACACAGCAAGTGACAGTCAAGCTGCAGGGGTCTGAAGTCCTTGTCACCCATGTCTCCTTACCTCAGGCTGGCTCTGGCCCGTGTGTCAGGAGCCTGCTGGCTACTAGGGATAATTAGGTCCTGGATTGTCTACCTAATCAAGTGATTCAAGTCAGGCAACAAATGTTTATTGAGCACCTACTGTGGTCAGGCATAGTTTTACTTATTGGGAATACAGTGGTGAACGCAAGATCAACATTTCTAACCTAGCTGACATCCTAGTGAAAAAGACAGTGAAAAACCAACAAAAACAAATAATAAAAAGTATAATTTCTGGTACCATGATGAAAAAGTAAGGCTAGTGAGTGACAAGGGTGCTATTTTGGACTGGCAGGCCAGGGAAAGCTTCTCAGAGGAGGTGACATTTAAACTAACATCTGAAGGAAGTGAGCCATGGAGATAATCAGGGAAGCGTGTATAGGCAGAGGGAACAGCATACGCAGAGGTGCTGAGGCAGGCGTGTGCTAGGTGTGTGTGAGGACACCAGTGTAGCCGGAGCCAAGGGAGCGACAGGGAGGGTGGCAGGAGATGTCTCCTGCTGAGTCAATCAGTGCCCCCTGGCAAGTCCTGTCCTGTTAGGTGGTAAAGGATTTACAGGGTTTTTCCCAGGTCATTGGCCCCTTTGCCCAGAACTATTTGCCCCCTGCCCGAGGCCTCATGCTCAGCCCTCTGCCCCTCACCCCCAGACTGGTGCACTCAGGCCCCTCCAAGGGCTCAGTGCCCTACGACGCAGAGCTCTCTTTTGCCCTGCGCACGGGCACGCATCACGGTGTGGACACTCACCTGTTCAGCGTGGAGTCACCGCAGGAGCTGGCTGCCTGGACCCGCCAGCTGGTGGATGGCTGTCACCGGGCCGCCGAGGGTGTGCAGGAGGTGTCTACAGGTGTGCTGGGAGGATCTGGGAGTGTCCCTCTGGTAATGAGCCTCTTATCCCCAGGGGCATTCAAGCTTCCTTCTTTAGGGCACTTCAGGAGGGGACAGAAAATGGGGTTTGGAGGTCAAGGTGGGTGGATCACCTGAGGTCAGAAGTTTGAGACCAGCCTGGCCAACATGGCAAAACCCCGTCTCTACTAATAATACAAAAATTGGCTGGGTGTGGTGGCTCATGCCTGTAATCCCAACATTTTGCGAGGCTGAGGCGGGTGGATCACTTGAGGTCAGCAGTTGAAGACCAGCCTGGCCAAAATGGTGAAACCCTGTGTCTACTAAAAATACAAAAATTAGCCAGGTGTGGTGGCGGGCGCCCGTAGTCCCAGCTACTCAGGAGGCTGAGGCAGAAGAATTGCTTGAATCTGGGAGGCGGAGGTTGTAGTGGTCCCAGATTGCACCACTGCACTCCAGCCTGGGCAACAGAGCAAGACTCTGTCTCAAAAAAAAAAAAATAATAATAATAATACAAAAATTAGCTGGGCATGGTAGTAGGTGCCTGTAGTCCCAGCTATGCAGGAAGCTGAGGAACAAGAATCGCTTGAACCCGGGAGGTGGAGGTTGTGGTGAGCTGGGATTGTGCCCGCTGCACTCCAGCCTGGGTAACAGAGTGAGACTGTTTCTCCAAAAAAAAAAAAAAAAAGGAAGTTGGGTTTGGGCCCTCTGTTTTGGATGTGCAGGTGCCCTGGCAGGCAGAGACTCTTCTCCCTGGGGTTTTCTTGCTCCAGCTTTGTCAATCTGCTGGTGAGGATGTGAGAGATGGCACTTGGGGTAGGGTTGCCAGAGGAAATACAGGACACCCAGCCTCATTTGAATTTCAGGTTAACAGTGAATACTTTTTTCATAGAAGTATGCCCAAATTAGTCATTGTTTATCTGAAATTTAAATTTAGCTGGGCAACTCTGCAGGTCTCCAAGGGCGGTGCTTGGTCGATCTGATGATGCCTTTATCAGGAGTGAGCCTCCAGTCCATGGCAGATTTTAAGCTCCCCCTTTCTACTTGTGGACTGGAAGTGGGTGTAGGTCCTCTGAGGGTGGGGGTGATGACTCTCTGCAGGGTGGGTGTACAGGTGCCACGACAAACAGTGAGCCTCCCGTCCCTGGAGGCATTCAGGCCCCACTTTGTAAGCTGCGGTGGGGGTTGGAGGTTGGGGTGTATTGTCTGAGGTGCCAGCTGTGCCTGTACCTATGTGCCCTCCCTGCAGCCTGCACATGGAACGGGCGTCCCTGCAGCCTGTCTGTGCACATCGACAAGGGCTTCACACTGTGGGCGGCTGAGCCAGGTGCAGCCCGAGCTGTGCTCCTGCGACAGCCCTTCGAGAAGCTGCAGATGTCTTCAGATGATGGTGCCAGTCTCCTTTTCCTGGACTTTGGAGGTGCTGAAGGCGAGATCGTGAGTGAGGGGCTGCCTTTGCACCCTGGGGAGGAGGGGGTATGCACTCTTGGAGGCCAGGCTGGCCAGGGCCCTGACTCTTCTCTCCATCCACCCTGCAGCAGCTGGACCTGCACTCGTGTCCCAAAACCATAGTCTTCATCATCCACTCCTTCCTCTCGGCCAAAGTCACCCGCCTTGGGCTATTGGCCTAGAAGTCACCGGATGCACTAGCCCTGAAGAGGGGTGTCCATGACATGGCCTGAGCTGGGCCTCCACCGACTGCCTGCTCACCCCTGGGCTGAGGGAAGGGAGAGGAGAGGAACAAGGGCCTCTGAGACCCCACCCCTGAGGGAGACTGGATTGGTCTTGGGGCCCGGGGCCCAGGACCCAGACCCAGGACAGAGTGGACTCTGCCTGTGATGGGGTGGCCTTCCTGCTGCCCCCCTCCACCAGTGCCTTTTGCGGAGAGATATTTTGTGTACACAGAAGCCATTCCGAGTCTGGGACCTGCCCCTGTGCGGATCCTGACCCCAGCCAACAGCTGAGCTGCCAGGCCTCCTCGAGGCCCCTAAGCCACCCCTAGAGGTCCCATCTGAAGCTGGAGTCCCCTGGGGTCAGCGGCAAGAGAAACAAGAGGAGACTTTGTTTGTTTTTCCCCTCAGCCCTGCCACCTTGGGGAGTCTGGTTTTTCTCTTCATCCTCTCTCTCCTCCTTACTCTTGGATAAATAAACAGCCTGTGAGACACAGGCAGCCCGGCCCAGTGTCTGTGGTCTGTGCCTTGGCCTTTGGGTCCTGGGGTGGCTCCTGCAGTCCCAAGATGGACCAGACCAAGGACTGGGGCACCTTTCCCTGGAGAAGAACAGACTTTTACCACATGGGCCAAAGAGAGTGTATTGGTTATCTATTGTTGTGTGACAAATTACCCCACATTTTTGCAGCTTAAAATGACAAATATTCATTATCTCTTAGGTTCTGTGGGTCAGGGATTTGAGAGGGGCTAAGCTGGGCTGTTCTTGTCTCAGGGTCGCTCATGAGGTTGCAGTCAAATTGTCAGCTAGGGCTGCAGTCATCTGAAGGCTTGACTGGGGCTGGATGATCCATTCCAATACTGCTCATGCACATGGCTGTGGGTAGGAGGTCTCCGTTCCTCACCATGTAGGGCTAACCCTAGAGCTGCTGCTTGAGTTTTCTCATGATATGGCAGTTGGCTTTCCCCACAATGAGACAGAAGAGAGAGCAAGAAGGAAGCCACAAACAGTGCCTCTTACGACCCAGTCTTGGAAGCCATACATTGTTGTTGCTTCTGCTTTGTTCTATTTGTTAGAAGTGAGTCACTAAGTTCAGTCCACACTCAAGGGGAGGGGAATTAGGCTCCACTTCTTGAAGAAAGGAATGTCAAATAATTTGTGGATCCATTTTAAAGCCATCTTAGAGAGCTTCAGGACCCTTTCCTGCAGAAGGGAGGTGGAGTGGAATGTGTTTGGTGCTTCGGAAACTGCGATGTGCTGACTGGATGTGAGTGGGTGGTGGTTATGACTCCCTACTAAAATCACAACGACAACAGCAATGATGGAGAATTTTTTTTTTTTTTTTTTTTTTTTGAGATGGGGTCTTGCTCTGTCACCCAGGTGGGAGTGCAGTGGTGTGTTCTCAGCTCACTGCAACCTCCACCTCCCGGTTCAAGCGATTCTCCTGCCTCAGCTTCCCGAGTAGCTGGGATTACAGGTGCCCACCACTGCCCACCACCATGCCCCACTACTGTTTTGTAGTTTTAGTAAAGATGGGGTTTCACCATGTTGGCCAGGCTGGTTTTAAACTCCTGACCTCAAGTGATCCTCCTGCATCAGCTTCCCAAAGTGCTAGGACACCGCGCCCAGCCCAGAAGTTTTTTTTTTTTAACTTTCTAAAGGTTCAGTTTCTTCAGTGTAGCCACGAGATAAAACAAAGATGATGTGTCTGGTGCAGTGGCTCATGCCTGTAATCCCAGCACTCTGGGAGGCTGAGGCGGGTGGATCACCTGAGGTCAGGAGTTCAAGACCAGCCTGGCCAACATGGTGAAACCCTGTTGCTACTAAAAATACAAAAATTAGCCGGGCATGGTGGCACCTGCCTGTAATCCCAGCTACTCAGGAGGCTGAGGCAGGAGAATCGCTTGAACCTGGGAGGTGGAGGTTGCAATGAGCTGAGATCGCGCCACTGCACTCCAGCCTGGGTAACAGAGTGAGATTCGGTCTCAAAAAAACAAACAAAACAAATGACAACAACAACAACAACAAATTAGCCGGGCATGGTGGTGTGCGCTTGTAATCTCAGCTACTTGGGAGGCTAAGACAGAATCATTTGAACCCTGGAGGTGGAGTTTGCAGTGAGCAGAGATTGCGCTACTGCACTCAGCCTGGGCCCCAGAGCGTGACTCCGTCTCAAAAACAAACAAACAAAAAAAATTGAGACCAGGTAACTTGACTTTGAGGCAATTACTTTTAGCTTACTTATAATGGCAGCATTGTTTCTTTGTGAAAATGAAACTTTCTCAGCTTATCCACTAAATTTTAAGCAACATCCCAAACCACCAAAGACTCACTCATTTTCCTTCTGGCCATCAGCAGTCTGGTGCCTTCACTTGGAACACCACCCCCCGCCCTATTTTTTGTTTTTGAGGTGGGGTCTCGCTTTGTTGCCCAGGCTGGAGTGCAGTTGCGGGATCCTGGCTCACTGCAGCTTTGGCCTCCCAGACTCAAGTGATCCTCCTAACTCAGCCTCCCAAGTTGCTAGGACCACAGGCCTGTGCCACCATGGCTGGCTAATTTTTTATTTTTTAACTTGTTGTAGAGATGGGGTCTTGCCATGTTGCCCAGCCTGGTCTCACACTCCTGAACTCAAGCAATCCTCTGGTCTTGGCCTCCCAAAGTGCTAGGATTACAGGCAGGAGCCACTATTCCCAGCCTTGGCCCCCTTTTAAGAATGGCGTGGCGAGCTGGGTGTGGCAGCTCACACTTGTAATCCCAGCACTTTGGGAGGCTAAGGAGGGTGGATCACTGAAGGTCAGGAGTTCAAGACCAGCCTGGCCAACATGGTGAAACCCCGTCTCTACTAAGAATACAAAAATTAGCCAGGTGTGGTGGCATGTGCCTGTAGTCCCAGCTACTTGGGAGGCTGAGGTTGTGGTGAGCTGTGATCACGCCATTGCACGCCAGTCTGAGCTACAGAGTAAAACTCAGTCTCAAAAAAAAAAAAAAAAAGGCACAGTGGCCACTTCCCCTCTTGCCCCAGCCATGGCTAACATGTAGACAGTGTGATCTTCCAGACACTGTGCATACGTTATCTTACTGGGTCCTCACCATATACCTATATAGTGGGCACAGTTATCTCAGTTTCATAGATAAGAAAACCTGGGCTCAGAAGGGGAGAGTAAATTGCCAAATGTCACACAGCTATGAAATATCTGACCTGGGATTCAAATCAGGTCTGTCTGACTTCAAAGCCCTTGTTCACTTTGGAGACTTTCTGGCCCTGCACTGTCCAACAGAAATATAACACAAGCCACTTATCAAATTTAACAATTTCTAGTAGCCACATTTTAAAAAGTTTTAAAAATAGATGAAAATAATTTTTAATAACATATTTTATTTAACCCAATGTACCCAAAATATTATCACTTCAACTCATAAGCGTTTACTAGTGAGATGTTTTATAATCCTTTTTTGCGCTAAGTCTTGGAAACCCAGTGTATGTTTTATACCTCTAGCACATCTCTATTCAGATGTCAAATTTTCATTGGAAATACTTGATTTGTATTCAGATTTTATAGCATTTACGGTAGAGTCACATACCCTTGTTCTAATCATTCTAAAGTCTTCCAATTACTGAGCTGTGCATCACAGTTTAAATTAAATGAAGTTCGGCGGGGCGCAGTGGCGCACGCTTGTAATCCCAGTACTTTGGGAGGCTGAGGTGAGAGAATCAGGAGGTGAACTCTCACTACAACCTCCATCTCCTGGGTTCAAGCGATTCTCCTGCCTCAGCCTTCCGAGTAGCTGGGATTACAGGCATGTGCCACCATGCCTTGCTAATTTTTTTTGTTTTGAGACAGAATCCCACGTTGTCACCCAGGCTGGAGTGCAGTGGCCCAATCTCGGCTCATTGCAACCTCTGACTCCTAGGTTCAAGCAATTATCTTGCCTCAGCCTTCTGAGCAGCTGGGATTACAGGCGCTTGCCACCATGCCTGGCTAATTTTTTTGTATTTTTAGTAGAGACAGGGTTTCACCATGTTGGCCAGGCTGGTCTCCTGACCTCCAGTGATCTTCCCACCTTGGCCTCCCAAAGTGCTGGGATTACAGACATGAGCCACTGTGCCTGGTCACTATATGTATATTTTTATATCTAGAATGAGATTTATTATAAGGAATTGGTTCAAGTGATTATAGAGGCCGAGAAGTCCTACAATTTGTCATCTGCAAGCTGCACACCGAGGAAAGGTGGTGGTGTAAATTCCAGTTTGAATCTAAAAGACTGAGAATCAGGAGTGCCAATGGTGTTTAAGTCCTAGTCCAAGGGCAGGAGAAGACCAATGTCTCAGCTTAAGCAGACAGGCAGAGAGATAGTTCAACCTTGCTCTGCCTTCCTGTCCTATTTGGGTCCCCGAGGGGTTAGATGATGTCCATCCAGATTGTGGAGTGCAGTCTACCAAAGCTAATCTCTTCCTCAAGAAACACACCCAGAAATAACATTTAACCAGATACCTGGGCAACCTGTGGCCCAGTCAAGTTGACACAAATAATTAACCAGCACAGTGTTCTGTATTATTTCCCAGTGTTCTCCAGCAGGATTAAGGCCTAGATGCCTGCAAGAAAGTTGCTTGATAAGAATGCTGCCGGGCGGGGTGGCTCACGCCTGTAATCCCAGCACTTTGGGAGGCCGAGACGGGTGGATCACGAGGTCAGGAGATCGAGACCATCCTGGCTAACACAGTGAAACCCCGTCTCTACTAAAAACACTAAAAATTAGCCCAGCGTGGCTGCGGGCGCCTGTAGTCCCAGCTACTCGGGAGGCTGAGGCAGGAGAATGGCGTGAACCCGGGAGGCGGAGCTTGCAGTGAGCCGAGATTGCGCCACCGCACTCCAGCCTGGGCAACAGAGCGAGACTCCGTCTCAAAAAAAAAAAAAAAAAAGAATGTTTATTGGCTGCCTCCCCTTCCCTGTTTCACTCCCCTACTACCCTACCAGTGTTTCCTGAGATTACTTTGCAAATCAACTACCTGCACTCAAGTACCTGTCTTAGGAGCCAGGCACAGTAGCTCCCGCCTGTAATCCCAGCACTTAGGGAGGCCAAGGTGGGTGGATCACCTGAGGTGAAGAGTTCGAGACCAGCCTGGCCAACATGGTGAAACCCCATCTCTACTAAAAATACAAAAATTAGCTGGGCGTGATGGCGTGTGCCTGTAATCCCAGCTACTTGGGAGGCTGAGGCAGGAGAATTGCTTGAACCCGGGAGGTGGAGGTTGCAGTGAGTCGAGATTGGGCCACTGCACTCCAGCCTGGGTAACAGAGTGAGAGTCAGTCTAAAAAAAAAAAATACTTGTCTTAGGGTCTGCTTCTGGGGAACCCAAACTAAGACAGAAAGCAGTCATTTATTCATTCAACAAATATTCATTAAGCCCTTCTATGAGTCAGACCCTGCGTAGATCATGGGGATAAAGCCTTGAACAAGACACGATGTGTCCCTCCTCTCAGGGAGCTGATAGTCCAAGGAATAGGCAGTGATAAGAAAACAAGTAATGTCAACATTTTGAATAGTGACAAATACGGTGAAGAAAATAATACGAGAAGTGATGAAGTAGTTTATATGAAGTGGTCAGAGAGGGTCTCTCTGAAGAGCTGACATTTATGCTGAGACCTAAAGGATGAGAAGGGGCCAGCCATGAAACAATTTTGGAGAAGAGCATTCCAGAAAGATCATAGTAAGAAGAGAGGCTCTGTGGGCATGGTGTCACGTGCCTATAATCCCAGCTACTTGGGAGGCTGAGGCAGGATAATTGCTTGAACCCGGGAGGCGGAGGTTGTAGTGAGCCAAGATCATGCCATTGCACTCCAGTCTGGGTGACAGAGCAAGATTCTGTCTCAAAAAAAAAAAAAAAAAAGAGAGAGAGAGAGGGTCTGAAATAAATATTTGCTTGGGATATTTAAGGAGCAAAATAAAATTATGTAGTTGAACTATATCAACTAGAGAGAACACAGTAGGAGAAGTAAGTGGTAAGAAGTACATGGGTTGGAGAAGTAAAAGTAAGCAGGGGGCCAAACATGGTGGCTCATGCCTGTAATCCCAGCACTTTGGGAGGCTGAGGTGGGAGGATCACTTGAGGCCAGGAGTTTGAGACCAGCCTGGCCAACATGGCAAAATCCCATCTCTAGTAAAAACACAAAAATCAGCTGGGCATGGTGGTGCTTGCCTGTAATGCTAGCACTTTAGGAGGTCGAGGTCGGCGGATGACTTGAGGCTAGGAGTTTGAGACCAAGCTGGCCAACATGGTGAAACCCTGCTCTACTAAAAATACAAATATTAGTTTGGTGTGGTGGTGCACGCCTGTAATCCCAGCTACTCAGGAGGCTGAGGCAGGAGAGTCGCTTGAGCCTGGGAGGCAGAGGTTGCACTGAGCCGAGATTGCGCCACTGCACTCCAGCCTGGGTGACAGAGTGAGTGAGACACCATCTCAAAAACAAACAAACAAACAAACAAAACAAGTAAGCGGGGCCACATCATGCAGGCCCCTAGGACACAGTAGGAAATCTGGATTTTATTGCAAGGGCAACCGAAAGCTCTTAAGCTTTTTGTTTTGTTTTGTTTTGTTTTGAGACGGAGTCTTGCTCTGTCGCCCAGGCTGGAGTGCAGAGGCTCGATCTCGGCTCACTGCAATCTCTACTTCCCGGGTTCAAGCAATTGTCCTGCCTCAGCCTCCCGAGCAGCTGGGACTACAGGCATGTGGCACCAAGCCCAGCTAATTTTTTTTTTTTTTTATTTTTAGTAGAGATGAGGTTTTACCATATTGGTCAGGCTGGTCTTGAACTCCTGACCTCGTGATCCAACCACCTCAGTTGCCCAAAGTGCTGGGATTACAGGCGTGAGCCATTGTGCCTGGCCGTTTTTGTGTTTTTCTTTTTCCAGACATGGTCTCATTCTGGTACCCAGGTTGGAGTGCAGTGTTGAGATCATGGTTCACTGAAGCCTCAACTTCCCTGGCTCAAGTAATCTTCCTGCCTCAGCCTTCTGAGTAGCTGGGACCACAGGCACCCGCCACCACGCCAGGCTAATTTTTGTGTTTTCTGTAGATATGGTGTTTCATCATGTTGTTCAGGCTAGTCTAGAACTCCTGGGCTCAAGCAATCTGCCCATCTTGGCCTCCCAAAGTGCTGGGATTACAGGCATGAGCCACCATGCCCAGCCTGCCACGGAGAGTTTTCAGGAGAGGAGTGATGTAATTTGATTTAATAAAACAGACAAATTCCCTTAGGCTGTGTGTGGGAAACTGTTCTCAGGAGACAAGGTGACCGTTAGCAGGCTACTGTGATTGTTTCTTTTTTTTTTTTTTGAGACGGAGTCTTGCTCTGTGCCCAGGCTGGAGTGCAGTGGCCGGATCTCGGCTCACTGCAAGCTCCGCCTCCCGGGTTCACGCCATTCTCCTGCCTCAGCCTCCAGAGTAGCTGGGACTACAGGCGCCCGCCACCTCGCCCGGCTAGTTTTTTGTACTTTTTAGTAGAGACGGGGTTTCACCGTGTTAGCCAGGATGGTCTCGATCTCCTGACCTCGTGATCCGCCCGTCTCGGCCTCCCAAAGTGCTGGGATTACAGGCTTGAGCCACCGCGCCCGGCCCTACTGTGATTGTTTCTGATGAGACAGTGGTGGCCTGGGTAGTTGTAGCTACCGAGTAGACAGATTTGACATTTTGTAGTTAAAGTTGACAGGGCTTGCTGACAGGTAGAACGTGGGGATCCAGGGAGGTGAAGAAAATGACCATTCAGTTCCTCCTAGTGCACCTGGAAGGATGGTTGGGCCATTTACTGAGATGGGCCAGAATGGCAGGTACAGGTTTTTGGTGAAGGTGCGTGTGTGGAAATGAAGAGTTCATGATAGAGATGGTCATCAGACACCCAAGAAGTGTCAAGTAGGCAGCTGAGCTATGGCTCTGGAACTGCAGGGAGGGTCCAGCTGGAGATGTGAATCAGGAAGTCATTAACCTACAGGGCAGCACCCTCCAATAGAAATAGAGCATGAACCTCTTAGGTGACTTAAAATTTCCCAGTAAGGACCTGGTACAGTGGCTCACACCTACAATCCCAGCACTTTGGGAGGCCAAGGTGGGAGGATGGCTTGCGCCTAGGTAGGAGTTTGAGACCTGCCTGGGCAACACGGGTAGACCCGTCTCTCCAAAAAAAAAAAAAAAAAAAAAAAAAAAAAAAATTAGCTGGGCGTGGTGGCGCCTGCCTGTAGTCCCAGCCACTTGGGCGGCTGAGGTGGGAGGACTGCTTTAGCATGGGAGGCGGCAGCTGCAGTGAGCCATGACCACACCAATTTTTTACCCCCTGCTAGCCACATTGAAAAAGTAAAAAGAAACAACAGGTGAACTTAATTCAAATATTTCTGTCACCATAGCTACAAATAAAAAAAAAATTCAACGAATGTACCCAATATGTCCCAACAATTATTGCAGCACACAATCAATATAAACATATATGAACTATTTCACACCATTTGACATTTCTTCTTCCACATCCGATGTATCTGACATTTAGCGCACATTTCATTTGCACTCACCCACGCTGAGGCGCTCAATTGCCTCTTAAGCCCGTGGCTAGTGGCTGCCCTAAAGTTCAGCGCCGCCACGGAGCTTTGGGTCCACCCGGACTGTAAAAACGAAGCACTTCCGTTAGAATGACCCGGCCTGAAGTACCGGCGGAACGGAAGTCGCTTGTGTATCAGCCCAGCGGCGGACCGGTGAGTGGACCCGATTTGCCGGCAGAACTAACGCTGCGGGACCCCGGGCACTGTTGCTGCTGCGGGAGGTGAGCAGCGCGCCCGCCGGGGTGGGCTGCGCACCTGCTTTTGAGTGGCGCCTGGGGCAGGAGGGGCCGCGGATCCCGGGAAGCGCGCGGTGTTCAAGAGGGAGGATGGCACGGTGGTTACGGCGTGGGGCCTGGCGTCAGGCTGTCGGGGTTCGTACCCTAACCCCGCCGCCTAACCCCGTGTGACTTTGGACAGGTCACCTCCACTTCTTCCAAGGCTTCGCTTCGCCACCCGTGAAGTGGGGTTGACAGTACAGCCTGCCTCACAGGGTTGCTGTGAGGGTTATAGGTAATAATTCGCGGAAAATGCTTTGCACCATGCCTAACGCATTGTAACCAGCCAATAAAGTGTTTGGGATGTTGTTGTACACTATTGTTCTAGCCTCATTGCCGACTGTCAGAATTAATTTCGAGCCTGCAGAGAGGCTTCTACACTGTGTTATGCAAAACATTTTGCTTGTATTACTGCATTTGATCCCACAGTAGGCTTATGGAGATAGGTGCTGTTATCCCCATCTAGAGGCTCCCAGAGTTTAAGACAGGTGCCTAAGGTTTAGCTGGCTTAGCAGCAGTGGGGTCAGATTCAGACTCTAGGGTCCATACTGTTTTTTTTAATTTTTTTTTGTTTTTGTTTTTTGAGACGGAGTCTTGCTCTGTCGCCCAGGCTGGAGTGCAGTGACGCGATCTCGGCTCACTGTAGCCCCTGCCCCCCGAGTTCCAGCGATTCTCCTGTTCTCCTGCCTCAGCTTCCTGGGTAGCTAGGATTACAGGCGCATGCCGCCACACCCGGCTAATTTTTGTATTTTTAGTAGAGTCCATGCTCTTAACCAGGATGCTCTAATACTCTCCATGAAAGGGGGTGTGGGCTGTGAATTGCAGTTAGTGAACACTTACTGTATCTCAAGTTGGGTTTTTAATATCTTATTCTTATAACACTTCTTGGAGGGGGTAAGTGCTGCTTTTATCCTTATTTTACACAAGTGGAATTGGTGACTCAGAGACAGAAATTTGTCTTGCCAAAGGTCACACAGCAATTATGGAGTAGAAATGGGCTATTTTAAAGCTCACACTTTAAGGCTGTTCTTCTGTGACACTTGAAACTGGGTTGGCATTGCTCCTGAGTGCTAGTAGCAGATGTGGCAGGTGATCTCATTGGAAAGGTAATGGACCACATCTGCTCTTTACACATGTATAGCAGGGTTCCCCTGACCCTAGGTGGCAGAATGGTGCCTGTCCGTGGCCTGTGAGGAACCAGGCCGCACAGAAGGAGGTGAGCAGCAAGCTGGTGTTACTGCCTGAGCTCTGCCTCCTGTCATATCGGCCATGGCATTAGATTCTCATAGGAACACAAACCCTATTGTGAACTGCGTGTATGCAAGGGATCTAGGTTGTGCATTCCATTTACTTTTTTTTTTTTGGAGACAGGGTTTCTCTCTGTTGCCCAGGCTGGAGTGTGGTGGCACAATCTCGGCTCACTGCAACCTCTGCATCTCCGGCTCAAGTGATCCTCCTACCTCAGCTTCTCCAGTTGCAGGGACTACAGGCACACACCACAATGGCTGGCTAAGTTTTTGTTTTTTAATTTGTTGTAGAGACGGGGTCTTGCCATGTTGCCCAGGCTGGTCTTGAACTCCTGAGCTCAAGCAATCCTGCTGCCTCAGCCTCCCAAAGTACTGGGATTATAAAGATGTGAGCCACCGCACTGGCTCAAGATTACACGCTCCTTATGAGAATCTAAATGCCTGAGGTGGAACAGTTTCAACATACCCCTGCTTCCCTGTCTGTGGAAAAATTATCTCCCATGAAACCGATGCCTGGTACCAAAAAGGTTGGGAACCACTGATGTTTAGCACCTGCCATGAGGCAGCTACCACAATAGGAGATGGTGAAGGTGTAGAAATGAATGATGCCTGTTCCCTGCTTGCAGGAACCTGCCAGTTTACTAGGGCTGGCAGAAGTGTCAGTAATAACAGCAAAGTGTGATGAGTCTTGTGATGGAGAGCTAGAAGAGAGCTTTGGGAACCCAGAGAAGGATCCCACCTAGACTTCGAGGGTGATGGCCAGAGCAGTCTTCCCAGAGGAAGAAAGCTGAAAGTATCACAGGTGTTATACAGCCACTAGAGGGAAGATATGCCAGCCAGAGAACAGCGTGTGTAAAATCCTACAAGCTAGTGAAGATTAATACAAAGAAGTGTGGCATGGCTGGAGTGTGGTAGGCCATAGTCAGGGGGTCCATTAAAAATATATGGTGATCCTAGAATTCTTCCTTAGTCAGAAAAAGAAAAAAAAAAATTAAATAGTATGGCTTCATCTCCTGTACCTTAGTTACCTAAGTCTTCCTGGGAGGCAACTATTGTTTCTTATGCACTCTAGAGATATTGTATGTACCTGCAAATAGGTACCTCAATATTCCTACCCGCTTTCCCCACAGATTCATCAGTAGTATAATGTAGGTAGCATGGAGCATTTTACTTCCTTGCCTTTGTCACGTATAGGTTCAGCCTCACTTTTTTTTTTTTTTTTTTTGAGCTAGGGTCTCACTCCGTCACCCAGGCAGTGGAGCGATTATGGCTCACTGCAGCATTGACCTCCCAGGCTCAAACAGTCCTTCTACTTCAGCCTCCTTAGTAGCTGGGACTACAGGTGTGCGTCACTGTGCCTGGCTATTTTTTGTTATTTTTATAGAGATGAGGTCTCACTATGTTGCCCAGGCTGGTTTCAAATTCCTGGCTCAAGTGATGTTTCTGTCTCAGCTTCCCAAAATGCTGGGATTACAAGCATGAGCCACTGCACCTGGCCACCAGCCTTGGTTTCTAACAGTTGTATCTTGTTCCATTGTATGGATGTACCAGAACTTACTTAACTAGTCCTTTATTGATGACATTTAGACCTTTCCCTTTCTTTTGCTATTAGAAACACTGTTGCATTGAATATCTTTTTATTTTTTGAGACAATCTCACTCTGTTGTCCAGGCTAGAGTGCAGTGGCGTGATCTTGGCTTACTGCAACCTTCTCTTCCTGGGCTCAAGAGATTCTCATGCCTCAGCCTCCCGGGTAACTCAGAATACAGGTGTGTGCCACCACATCCAGCTAATTTTTGTATTTTTAGTAGAGATGAGGCTTCATTGTGTTGGCCAGGCTGGTCTCGAACTCCTGGCCTCAAGTGATCCACCAGCCTCAGTGTCCCAAAGTGCTGGGATTACAGGCGTAAGCTACCATGCCTAGACTGAATGTCTTTATACATAGGTCATTTTGTATGTGTATAGATTTATCTGCAGGATAAATATGAGTGGAAATGCTCTGTCAGATGGTTTGCACACTTGTAATTTTGATGGAAAGTGGCAAATTGTTCTCTATAAAGGTTGTGTTATTTGCTAAACCAAGTGTGAGAGGGTCTGGGTGGAAAGTTTGAAGGTAGTAGTTTGAAACTCTTGTTTTTTTTTTTGAGATGGCGTTTCGCTCTGTTGTCCAGACTGTAGTGCGACCTCAGTACATAGCAACTTCTGCTTCCTGGGTTCAAGCGATTCTCCTACCTCAGCCTCTTGAGTAGTTGGGACTATAGGCACGTGCCACCACATCTGGCTAACTTTTGTATTTTTAGTAGAAATGGAGTTTTGCTATGTTGGCCAGGCTGGTCTTGAACTCCTGACCTCAAGTGATCCTCCTGCCTCAGCCTCTCAAAGTCCTGGGATTAGAGGCATGAGCGACTGCGCCCAGCCAAGACTCTTAAAGGGTAGAAGGAGTCACTGATCAGGCATATAGTGCCCTCACATTAGATGCTTTCCTTCTGAAGGAACTCAAAGGAAGATGCCCTCAGACAGTGAGTGGTTTTCACAGTATTAAGAGGCAGTGTAGCAAGATGGGTATTGGCACGGGCTTTGCATCCATGCGGATTTTTACCTGAGTTCTTGTTTGACTGCTTACTGGCTGTAGGAGCTTAGGTGAGTTCCTCAACCTATGTCTTTCGGAATAGGAACAATAATAGTGTCTGTTTCCTAGGATTGCTGTAAAGATTTAATGAGTTAATACGCTTAAAGCCTTGGGAACTGGTCTTGGCACAAGGTGCTATTTTGTCATTTTGTCAGGGCTTTCCATCTCATCTCTACCACCCCTTGTTTTGAAAACGCTGCCTGGATTTGCATCTCATCTCTGGCACTCCTCTGTGTGGTCTTGGGCAAGTTGCCTCCGTTTTTTCAACTGTAAAACAAAGGTCATATTATTAGGAGTACCTTCATCATGGGCTTTTGTGAGGGGTAAATGGATGTATACACTTGAAGTGCTCAGAGCAGTGTTCTGTCCATAGTGTTCAATAAATGCTGGTGATGTCTGTCATTCTTTTGCAGACCGTGGGCTGTTTAGTGCCATGCACCCTTTACAGTGTGTCCTCCAAGTGCAGAGGTCTCTGGGGTGGGGGCCATTGGCCTCTGTGTCTTGGCTGTCGCTGAGGATGTGCAGGGCACACAGCAGTCTCTCTAGTACCACGTGTCCCAGTCCAGAGAGGCAGGAGGATGGAGCTCCGAAGGATTTCAGCTCCAGGCTGGCCGCTGGACCGACTTTTCAACATTTTTTAAAAAGTGCCTCAGCTCCTCAGGAGAAGCTGTCTTCAGAAGTGGAAGACCCACCTCCCTATCTCACGATGGATGAACTTCTTGGAAGGCAGAGAAAAGGTTGGTTTTACTTCTCTTATCCCTTTGGGCTTCCTGCCTTGCTCCTTTCTGTCATTCCTGGCGTGATTCTTTTATTACAGACCTGGCTTGGAAGGTTAACAGTGTGGGAAGGCTGTGGGAATCATCAGACTCCACCCAATAATATTAATATCAAGAAACTTGGCTGGGCACGGTGGCTCATGCCTGTAATCCCAGCACCTTGGGAGGCCGAGATGGTTGGATTGCTGGAGCCCAGGAGTTCAAGAACAGCCTGGGTAACATGGTGAAACACCGTCTCTACAAAAAATAAAAAATTAGCCAGGTATGATAGCCTGCACCTGTAGTCCTAGCTACTCAGGAGGCTGAGGTGGGAGAATCATTTGAGCAAAAGCTTATTATCATTCAGCTCTTAACTTTTAGTTGGAATTTATTGGAGTCTGGAAATAAGACCTGCTGGTGGGGACAGCTGCCAGAATGTGAAATTCATATTCCTACAACTGTGTACAAAATTTGTTTTACTTCATAATATAGCCTTGCTTTCATTTAAGATGAAGTTACTCTAAGAAGAGGCCTCATTTTAATTTTGTGACTTTATGTACCCTCTGGCCACTGCTGCTACTTCCAGAGGCTGGAAAACCTCTTTATTTTGAGGAGGAGTGTAACATGTGGATTTAAACTTATTTTCCCTTCAGGCTGATAAACACTATCACCTAGTCCTTCCTTTTCTGTTCTTTTCATTTTTTTTTTTTTTTTTTTGAGACTCACTCTGTCACCCAGGCTGGAGCGCAATGGTGCGATCTCAGCTCACTGCAGCCTCTGCCTCTGCCTCCTGAGAAGTGATTCTCCTGCCTCAGCCTCCTGAGTAGCTGGGATTACAGGTGCACACCACCATACCTGGCTAATTTTTTGTGTTTTGGTGGAGACATTGGTTTCACCATGTTGGCCAGGCTGGTCTCGAACTCCTGACCTCAAGTGATCCGCCTGCCTTGGCCTCCCAAAGTGCTGGGATTACAGGCGTGAGCCACCACGCCTGGCCTAGTCTTTCCTTTTCTAATTGGTTTTAAAACTATATTTCCTTGATTCTCAGGTACATGTTTTCCCCATTTAAAAAAAGATAACATGCCTTGTAATTGGTGTGGATATATAATGTGGTATTTTTGTTTGTTTGTTTGAGACAGGGTCTCACTCTGTTGCCCAGGCTGAGTGCAGTGGTGTGATCATGGCTCACTGCAGCCTCAGACTCCTGGGCTCAAGCAGTTCTTCCTCAGCTTCCTGAGTAGCTGGGACCACAGGCATGTATCACTTGGCTAATTTTTAAATTTTTTGTAGAGACAGGGTCTCCCTATGTCGCCCCGGCTGGTCTCAAACTCCTGGGCTCAAGTAATCCTCCTGTCTCAGCCTCCCAAAGTACTGTGATTGTAGGCATGAACCACTGAGCCCAGCCTAATGTGGTATTTCTTTTGTTCTGAAGGTCTGTCATTAATTTGGGGGTACATCTGGCAATTTATGTTATCTTAGGATTGAGGCAATAGGGGACTCAGTGGATAACCAGATGCCTCAGATATTTCTAGATCATTTGGGAGGGAGACCTTCTGAGACATGAGGCCCCTTCTTGTCTGTCTACCATGGATTCCCCCCAACCTCTCACTGCAGTCTACCTTGAGACCTATGGCTGCCAGATGAATGTGAATGACACAGAGATAGCCTGGTCCATCTTACAGAAGAGTGGCTACCTGCGGACCAGTAACCTCCAAGAGGTACATGCATTTCCTATTTCCTTTGTTTCCTGGACCTGGGCAAGATTCTGCATTTGTGCCCATTCTTAGGTGCAGTTTCAGGAGCAGGGTGCCCCCTGGTGAGAGAGAGTTCCCTTGGGTGAAGTGTTCACCATGGGACTGAGTTGTACTGAGTTGTTCCAGCTGTTTTTGAAACTTTTATGGTGATGTGCGCCTTCAGGCAAGGAGCTAAGTTAAGAATTGGCTGTGGGGAGGGAAGTTGGAGAGTTACTGTTTAATGAGTACAGAGTTTTAGTTGCAGATGATGAAAAAGTTATGGAGAATGCATAGTTAAGAAATTGCAAATGTTCTTAATGCCACAGGACTGTACACTTAAAAATGGTTAAAATGTCCAGGTGTGGGTTACCATGCCTGTGATCCCAGCACTTTGGGAGGCCAAGGCAGGATTGCTTGAAGACAGGAGTTTGAGGCTGCAGTGAGCTATGGTTATGCTATTGCTCTTCAGCCTGGGCAAGTGAGTGAGACTCCCTTCTCTATTTAAAAAAAAAAAAAAAAAAAAAAAGGAAAAAAATAGTTAAAGAAAAATAATAGCGTGGGTGCAGTGGCTCATGCCTGTAATCCTAGCACTTTGGGAGGCCAAGGCGGGTGGATCACTTGAGGTCAGGAGTTTGAGACCAGCCTGGCCAACATGGTAAAACCCCATCTGTACTAAAAATACAAAAATTAGCTGGGCGTGGTAGTGGGTGCCTGTAATCCGAGGCTGAGGCAGGAGAATTGCTTGAACTGCTTGGGAGGCAGGGGTTGCAGTGAGCCGAGATTGCCCCACTGCACTCCAGCCTGGGAAACAGAGTGAGACTCTGTCTCAAAAAAAAAAAAAGAAAAAAAAAAATAATAAAGAGCTGTAGGGCAGGAACTGTACAAGGCTAATATCCAAGATTCCGAGATTGTAATTTTCCTTGTTTTCCTTTCTCTCCATTCAGGCAGATGTGATTCTCCTTGTCACGTGCTCTATCAGGTGCGAATTTGTTCTTTTCCTAGGAGTGAATGTATCTTATGTAATAATGCCACAGCTAATAGTGCCTGGCCTGGCTGTCTATGGAGATGAGCCAGTGGCCCCATGGCAGTAGGACTTGCAGTTTTCCCACAGTGGAGATAGTCTTTATACGACTGGCTGACATCGGCTGAGCATATACCGTGGTGTCAGGTTCTGAGTGAGTAACATAATGCATGAACAAATTTAATGATCACAACAACGCTGTGTGTTTGGTGCTATTATAGATAAGGAAACCAAGAATGTGCTGAGCCACTCAGCTCTTCCTGAGCTTTGTTTTGTAACTAATGGCATGTATTTATAGTATAGCTGCCTGGGGTAGGATACAGTCATAGGCTCAGGGAGAGTTTTGAATAGAGGTGGGTGACATCCATCAGAGGTGAACATACCTTCTTTCTCACTTTGGTTCTGTGTTCAAGACATGCTAGTGTTAATGTTTCCATATCCGGCTATACCCTCAATTAATTCATCTGACATTTTTCTTCTGTAGACCTCTGCTGCTTGACACTGAGCTATGTGCTTTGGGTGATTCAGAAATGAACCCTTTTTCCTTGGCCTGGCTTTGAGGAGCTTAGTCTGATATGGGAACTAAGATAGATGAACAAATAGCTCCAACATCTGGCAGAAAATGCTAGTTCAAAAAAATCAAACAATGAGGCTGGGTGCAGTGTGTCACACCTATAATCCCAGCACTCTTAGAGGCCGAGGTGGGAAGGATCACTTGAGTCCAGGAGTTCAAGGCTGCAGGGAGCTATTCAAGACCAGCCTGGGCAACAAAGTAAGACCCTGTATCTACAAAGAAAAATAAAAGATAAATTGCTGGCCAGGCACGGTGGATCACACCTGTAATCCCAGCACTTTGGGAGGCCAGGGTGGGCAAATCATGAGGTCAGGACTTTGAGACCAGTCTGGCCAACATAGTGAAATCCCGTCTTTACTAAAAATACAAAAATTAGCCAGGCCTGGTTATGCATGCCTGTCATCCCAGCTACTCAGGAGACTGAGGCAGGATGATTGCTTGAACCAGGGAGTTGGAGGTTGCAGTGAGCCGAGATTACGCCATTGCACTCCAGCCTGGTGAAAAAATGAGACCCCATAAAAAAAAAAAAAAAAAAAAAAAAAAAGAGAAATTGCTAAGTACAGGGAAAAATCTAGTTAAAGTAGAAAGGCATTAGGATCTGGAATCATAAAAAAAAAAGTTGAAGGGCAGTTAAAGGAAGGACAAACTCTCCAACAGAGGAGAATTGGGGAAGGCCTTATGAAGTAGATTGTTTTTGAGTTTGGCTTAAAGGCTTGTTAGGATTTGAAGATGTGTAGGAAGGGTGTCATTCTAGGAAAGGTAAATCATAGCAAGTGTTGCTTCTTCAGGTGGCCCCTACCTACCTTCCCCAAGTCTACATGGTAGATACGCATTTAAGGCAGGGCTGTCCAATCTTTTGGCTTCCCTGGGCCACATTGGAAGAAGAAGAAGAATTGTCTTGGGCCACACATAAGATATACTAACACTAATAATAGCTGATGAGCTAAAAAAAAAAAAATCGCAAAAAAAAAGAAATCTCATAATGTTTTACAAAAGTTTATGAATTTGTGTTGGGCTGCATTCAAAGCCATCCTGGCTGCATGCGGCCCGTGGGCTGTAGGTTGGAAAAGCTTAATTTAAAGGGTTGAAAGTGGTTTTTATTTTCTTCCCACTGTCCTACTCTCTTAGATTCCTCTGTGGTTTATTTTTGGTTCAATTTTGCCTCCTTTGATCTCTGTAGGGAGAAGGCTGAGCAGACCATCTGGAACCGTTTACATCAGCTTAAAGCCTTGAAGACAAGGCGGCCCCGCTCCCGGGTTCCTCTGAGGATTGGGATTCTAGGTATCTGGTAATTTACGCATTTTGTCAGTTTTGACACTTGGATTCTATGTGGCTTTATTTGCTAGTGTTTCCTTTAGAGGCTGGGTTCCCAGTGTCTGAAGAAATCTTATATACCCCATGCAATTCTTGTACTTACTGCCAGAGGCTACAGGATTAAATGAGATAAAGTTCATGAAAGGGCTTTCCATAGTTCCTTAAGGTAATAGGTGCTCAGAAAGTGGTATATCCTGCCTAGAGTCTAATGCGGCTCATGGTATCACAGAGTTATGGATAGAATTGGAGTCTGAAGGGACAGCATGAATTTCCTTTTTTTTCCTTTGAGGTGGAGTTTTGCTCTTGTTGCCCAGGCTGGAGTGCAATGGTGAGATCTTGGCTCACCGCCACTTCTGCCTCCTGGGTTCAAGCGATTCTCCTGCCTCAGCTTCCTGAGTAGCTGGGATTACAGGCATGTGCCACCACACCCAGGTAATTTTGTGTTTTTAGTAGAGACGGAGTTTCTCTATGTTGTTCAGGCTGGTCTTGAACTCACCACTTCAGGTGATTCACCTGCCTTGGCCTCCCAAATTGCGGGAATTACAGGCATGAGCCACCACGCCGGGCCGGTGGTTTAATTTTTTTTCTGGGCATTATAGTTGAATTGCTCTGGAACCCTTTTCTGTGATTTTCTTATATAGGAAGATGCAGGCTCCAGTGGTATGGGAGTGTTGGTTAAATTTGAAGGATGGTACTCAATTTTTAGAGAAGTTTTCTGTGCCCTGGTCTCTAATCCCAGCTAGAGATAAAGTGGAATAAGAAGCCATTAAACACCCGGTGAATTTGGGGAAAGGTGCTTGTTTCTTTTTCCCTTCCAGGTTGCATGGCTGAGAGGTTGAAGGAGGAGATCCTCAACAGGGAGAAAATGGTGGATGTTTTGGCTGGTCCTGATGCCTACCGGGACCTTCCCCGGCTGCTGGCTATTGCTGAGTCAGGCCAGCAAGCTGCCAACGTGCTGCTCTCTCTGGACGAGACCTATGCTGATGTCATGCCAGTCCAGACAAGCCCCAGTGCCACGTCTGCCTTTGTGTGAGTCACTGCCTAAGAGATGGGGAATAAGCCTCTTCTTTCTTTCACACGTTTTTGTTTTTTTTTTTTTTGAGACACAGTCTCACTCTTGTCACCCAGGCTGTAGTGCAGTGGCATGATCAGGGCTCACTGCAGCCTTGACCTCCTGGGCTCTTGCTTTAGTCCCCTGAGTAGCTGGGACTACAGGTGTGTATCACCACACCCGGCTAATTTTTTTTGAATTTTTGCAGAGATAGGGTCTCACTATATTGCCCAGGCTGGTCTCAAACTCCTGAGCGCTGGTGATCCTCCCACCTCAGCCTTCCAAAATCCTGGGATTATAAGGATGAACCACCGTGTCTGGCCATGGCATTAAATTTTCTTTTCCTTTTTTTTTTTTTTTTTTGAGACCGAGTCTCACTCTGTTGCCCAAGCTGGAGTGCAGTGGTGCAATCTTGGCTCACTGCAACCTCTGCCTCCCGGGTTCAAGCGATTCTCCTGTCTGGCCCTCCTGAGTTGCTGGGACTACAGGCGTGTGCCACCACACCTGGCTGATTTTTTTTGTATTTTTATGAGAGATGGGGTTTTACCGTGTTAGCCAGGATGGTCTCGATCTCCTGACTTCATGATCTGCCTGCCTCACCCTCCCAAAGTGCTGGGATTACAGGCGTGAGCCACCATGCCTGGCAAGGCATTAAATTTTCTATAACAGAGGTTGCCAAATAGCTTACCACCTCTTTTTGTAAATAAGGTTTTATTGGAATACAAGCATGCCCATTTATTTACATATTGTCTCTGGCTGCTTTTGCCACTAAAGCAAGGTTAAATAGTTGGGACAGAGACTATAGCCTGCTAAGTCTCAAATATTTACTATCTTTTTTTTTTTTTTCCAGAAAAGTTTGTCAACCTCTGTTTATTTTAATGGCTGTGTAATATTCTCTTGTTGGAATGCTTAGTAAAAATAATAGCTAACATTTATTACGTAATTCTTCAGTGAACGTCTTTGATACATATCCGTAATTATTTCCTTCAGATAGATTGAGGCTTTCACGTGCAGGATGTGAATTAAAGAGAGTGATTTAGCTTAGATATCTAGCAGTTGGATCAGGAATGCGTGAGAAATGCAGAATTCTGTGTTTTAAATCCAGAGTCTTCTTGCCCTATACGCACACATATACAAACATTTTATAACATTTATTTTTTTCTGGTCTGGATGTAAAAAGTCCAGATAATATACTCATAAAAACAATAGGTACAAATGTATTTAGGCTGTCTGGAAAAAAGAATTTAAAAACAGTAGAGGGGCCGGGCGCGGTGGCTCACACCTGTAAATCCCAGCACTTTGGGAGGCCGAGGCGGGTGGATCACCAGGTCAAGAGATTGAGACCATCCTGGCCAACATGGAGAAACCCCATCTCTACTAAAAATATAAAAGTTAGCCAGGCATGGTGGCTGGCGCCTGTAGTCCCAGCTACTCGGGAGGCTGAGGCAGGAGAATCACTTGAACCCAGGAGGTGGAGGTTGCAGTGAGCTGAGATTGAGCCACTGCACTCCAGCCTGGTGACAGAGTGAGACTCTGTCTCAAACAAAACAAAACAAAACAAAAAAACAGTAGAAAGTCCAGGTGTGGTAAGTGTGTACTCGAGCCCCTCACCACTGTGCTTCCTCAAGGCTGGCCACTGTCCCACTGGTTATAGTTTGGTTTGTATTCTGTGATTAGATACCAATTTTTAAAGATAAAAAAGGTCTATTTTAGTGCTTAGATATCAGATTGGTCCAGTGTGAGCACTGTGGCAAGAGGATTCAGAGCCAAAGAATAATGCCATTAGAGCTGAGACCTGCTCCTTGGGTCACACCAGCACACCCTGCTACTGTTACTAAGTTCTGGTACTTTCTTCTCCAGGTCGATCATGCGAGGCTGTGACAACATGTGTAGCTACTGCATTGTTCCTTTCACCCGGGGAAGGGAGAGGAGTCGGCCTGTTGCCTCTATTCTAGAGGAAGTGAAGAAGCTTTCTGAGCAGGTGAAGAGTTCTCCAGGCTTTCTTGCTGTGAGCATGTTTGGGTGAGGATGAGGATAACCTTTGTAGTTTTGGAGCCTGTGCTGTCTCTGAGTTATTAAAGTTTAGGACCATGCTTGGCCAGAAAGAACTACCTGGGTGTACATCATTGGTTTATTGCCCATAAATTACAGAGCTCCACTGTGGAGGCAGCACAGTGGATGGAGAGGGCATGGGTTTACAGTCAGGTGATGGAGTGTGAATTCTGGCTTGGTTTCTAGGCATGTCAATTTAACTGTTGTTGTAATGCATTTACCTCATCTATGAAAAGAGAATAAAAGAATACCTTGCTTGCAGGGTTATTAGAAGAATTGGAGGAAAAGTTTTTAATTACCTGGCACATAGCTAAGTTTTCGAGGAATTAGGTATTTGTCTCTTCCAGGAAAAACTCCCAGATTTATTGTTCATTTTATCACTGATCCAGCTCACTAGTTGAGGAACAGAATAAATGAGGGGACTAAGGCGGATCAGAAGCCACAGAGGAGATCTGTTCCTTTTCCTCCCACTGGGAGCTGGTCCTCAGCTTCTGAGGAGGTCTTTTCCTTAGCCCCAGGCCTGAATCTGCTACCCCTGCAGAAGAGGACAATAGGTGGGAATATGGTGGCTTTTCCTTCCAGTGGTGTCTCCCTGCTTCCTAACTTGTTTGGTGCAGGAATCATGGGAGGGGGCCAGGGTAGCCTCTGCTCCAGTTCTTTTTTTATTTTTTATTTTTGAGACGGGCTGTCACTCTGTCACCCAAGCTGGAGTACAGTGGTATGGTCAGAGCTCACTGCAGCATCAACTGCCTGGACTCAAGCGATTCTCCCACCTCAGCTTCCCAAGTAGCTGTGACCACAGGTAGATGCCACCATGCCCAGCCAATTTTTATTTATTTATTTTTTTTATTTTTATTTTTTTTTTGAGACAGAGTCTCGCTTTGTCGCCCAGGCTGGAGTACAGTGGCGCGATCTCGGCTCACTGCAAGCTTCGCCTCCCGGGTTCCCGCCATTCTCCTTCCTCAGCCTCCCGAGTAGCTGGGACTACAGGCGCCCGCCACCTCACCCGGCTAGTTTTTTATATTTTTTTAGTAGAGGTGGGGTTTCACCGTGTTAGCCAGGATGGTCTCGATCTCCTGACCTAGTGATCCACCTGTCTCGGCCTCCCAAAGTGCTGGGATTACAGGCTTGAGCCACCGCGCCCGGCCGCCAATTTTTAAATATTTGTAGGGATTAAGTCTCACTATGTTGCTCAGGCTGATCTAGAATTCCTGGGATCAAGCAATCATCCTGTCTTGACCTCCCAAAGTGCTGGGATTACAGTCATGAGCCACTATGCCTGGCCTCCCTGCTTCACTTCTAAGTCACCAGTTGGCTTTTATCCTCACATTCTGGCAGTGCTGTCTTCTCTTGCCCCACTCCCAGATAATCAGTTCCCTGATTTGGCCCCTAGCTGCTCCCCTACTCTGTGAGGCATTCTCCATACCTTACCTCTCAAAGTGCTTCCTGGTCTAAAGTTGTCTCCTTCCTCTCCCCTTCCAGCTCTCCCTTGGTACCAAAACTCACTCCTTCAAGATAGAGACATTCTGTTGAAATAGATTGAGATGGTGACAAAACTAACCAGCCTTCCTAGGCCATTTGCCTGTAAAAGAAGGAACTTAATAACATTGAAGTGAGTGTTAGTGAATTCAAGGCCACAGACTTGTGGAAAATTAAGATTTTACTTGTATTTTAGAGTATCTGTTAGTCATTTAATAATTTTGCTTGTATAGTAACTTTTAAGATTTTTTTCTTTCATTTAGATTTTTAGACTACAGTTGCAAAGAGTATAGAATATTGTGCCTTTACCAGAATGTCCATTTATTCATTCAAACAATGATTATCCATTGGAAGTCTTCTAAGTAAGCAGCTTTTATAAAAAGTCTTCTAAATCTTTTTATATGAAAAATACTTAAATATACAGAAAAGAGAGAATAGTACAATGACCCCTCTGCCCCAGCTAACAATCACCTAATTTTAACAATTGTTGCATTTTGCCATATTTGTTTCATTTACTTTTATTTTTCATTTTTTTTTGAGATGGAGTCTCACTCTGTTGCCCAGGCTGGAGTGCAGTGGTGTGATCTCAGCTCACTGCAACCTCCATCTCCTGGGTTCAAGTGATTCTCCTGCCTTATCCTCCTGAGTAACTGGGATTATAGGTGCCTGGCACCACACCTGGCTAATTTTTGTGTTTGGTTTTTTTTTTTGAGACAGAGTTTCACTCTTATTACTAACCAGGCTTGAGTGCAATGGTGTGATCTCGGCTTACCACAACCTCCACCTCCCAGGTTCAAATGATTCTCCTGCCTCAGCTTCCCAAGTGGCTGGGATTACAGGCATGCACCACCACGCCTGGCTAATTTTGTATTTTTTTAGTAGAGATGGGGTTTCTCCATGTTGGTCAGGCTGGTCTCGAACTCCTGACCTCAGGTGATCCGCCCGCCTTGGCCTTCCAAAGTGTTGGGATTACAGGAACCACTGCACCCGGCCTAATTTTTGTATTTTTAATAGAGACGGGGTTTAACCATATTGGTCAGGCTGGTCTCAAACTCCTGAGCTCAAGTGATCCACCCACCTCGGACTCCCAAAGTGCTGGGATTACAGGTGTGAGCCCACCACACCTGGCCTCATTTATTTTTTTCTTATTGAAAATGTATTTCAAAGTAGAGCATGTCATTTCACCCTTAAATATGCATCTCTAAAAAATAAGGATATTTTCTGTTTTAAAAAGATTTTTATTATTTATTTATTTATTTATTTATTTATTTTTGAGATGGAGTTTCACTTTTTTTGCGCAGGCTGGAGTGCAATGATGCAATCTTGGCTCACTGCAACTTCCGTCTCCTGGGTTCAAGTGATTCTCCTGCCTCAACCTCCCAAGTAGCTGGGATTACAGATGTGTACCGCTACACCTGGCTAATTTTGTATTTTTAGTAGAGATGGGGTTTCACCAGGTTGGCCAGGCTGGTCTCAAACTCCTGACCTCAGGTGATTCGCTTGCCTCAGCCTCCCAAAGGGCTGGGATTACAGGCGTGAGCCACCGCGCCTGTCCTATTTATTTATTTATTTATTTTGAGAGACAGCATCTTGTTCTGTTGCCCAGGCTGGAGTGCAGTGTTACAATCTTGGCTCACTGCAACCTTTGCCTCCGGGACTCAAGTGATCCTCCTGCCTCAACCTCCTGAGTAGCTGGGATTATAGGCATGCACTACCATGCACTGCTAAAGAATATTTTTATTTTATTTATTTATTTATATATTTATTTAGAGATGGAATTTCACTCTTTTTGCCCATGCTGGAGTGAAATGGTGCGATCTCAGCTCACTGCAACCTCCGCCTCCTGGGTTCAAGTGATTCTCCTGCCTCAGCCTCCCGAGTAACTGGGATTACAGGCATGCACCACCACGCTCAGCTCATTATTTTTACTTTTTTTTTGAGACGGAGCTTCACTCTTGTTGCCCAGGCTGGAGTGCAGTGGCACGATCTCGGCTCACCGCAATCTCTGCCTCCCAGGTTCAAGTGATTCTCCTGCCTCAGCCTCCCTAGTAGCTGGGATTATAGGCATGTGCCATCACGCCCGGCTAATTTTGTAATTTTAGTAGAGACGGGGTTTCTCCATGTTGATCAGGCTGGTCTCGAACTCCTGCCCTCAGGTGATCTGCCCGCCTCAGCCTCCCAAAGTGCTGGGATTACAGGCGTGAGCCACCGCACCTGGCCCATTTTTGTATTTTTAGTAGAGACGGGGTTTCACCATGTTGGGCAGGCTGGTCTCGAACTCCTGACCTTAGGTGATCTACCCTCCTTGGGCTCCTAAAGTGCTGGGATTACAGGTGTGAGCCATCGCGCCCAGCCAAGAATATTTTTAATACCATTAGTTCTTCCAGTGACATTAACAAAAATTGCTAATTAACAAAAATTGCTAAATACCGTCTCATTCCATTTCATCTTTATTCAGACTTCCCTAATTGTTCCTTAAGTCATTCTGCATTTGGTTTGTATGTCTTTTTATATATGTGTGTGTATTTTACTTAGTTTTATATGCTACTTTTTAATAAACTCTTTGTTTTGGAATGACTTTACATTTACAGGAAGGTTGCAAAGAGAGTTTCCTTGAGCGTTACCATCTTTCTTTGGTACATTTTTTGGTGCTGTAATCCCAGCACTTTGGGAGGCCAAGGCAGGAGGGTGCCTTGAGCGTAGGAGTTCAAGACCAGCCTGGGCAACACAGGGAGATGCTGTCTCTATTACAAAACAAACAAAACAAAAACTAAGAGATTAATATTGGTGTGTTACTATCAACTCTCTTGAGACTTGATTTGGATTTTGCCTGTTTCTCTACTAATGTCTTACTTCGTTTCCAGGATCCAATCCAGGATTCCCATTGCATTTAGTATATCCTACTTTTTAGATAAGAGAATGACTTACACAAATAAATAGCCTTTATGGAGACTGGAGTTATGACAACTAAATGCATTGCATGGTCCTTGATTGGGATTCTGATCAGGGAAAAAAATGCTATAAAGAACATTATTTGGACCGGGTGTGGTGGCTCACACCTGTAATCCTAGCATTTTGGGATGCTGAGGTGTGCGGATTACCTGAGCTCCGGAGTTTGAGACTAGCCAGGGCAACATGGTGAAACCTGTCTCTACTAAAAAATACAAAAAATTAGCTGGGCATGGTGACACACGCCTGTAGTCCCAGCTACTCAGGAGGCTGAAGCAGGAGAATCACTTGAACTTGGGAGATGGAGGTTGCCGTGAGCCAAGATCGTGCTAGTGCACTCCAGCCTGGGTGACAGAGTGAGACTCTGTCTCAAAAAAAAAAAAAAAAAAGGAACATTATTTGGACTATTGGTAACATTTGATTTATGGAAAGTAGATTAGATAATAGTATTGTATCAATATTTCTGATTTTGATGATTGTCCTGAAATTATATAGGAGAATGCCTTGTTTTTAGGAAATATGTACTAAAGTATTTGGGAGTAAAAGAATATGATATCTGTGACTTTTTCTCAGAAGGCTTAAAAAAAATGTAGTCATATGTGTGTTGAAAGAGAGTGTATATGAGTGTCTGAATGTGAGTGATAAACAAATGGGGAGCATTGTTAGCATTTGATGAATTTAGGTAAAGAGTATATGGGAATTCTTTTAATATTGCAGTTTGTAAATTGAAATTATGTCAAAACAAAGTTACAAAACAAGTCTTTTCTAGCAACCATTATTTATGAAACTTTATAATATAACATTTCTATTTTTTGAGACGAAGTCTCGCTCTGTTGCCCAGGCTGGAGTGCAGTGGCATGGTCTCGGCTCACTACAACCTCCACTTCCTGGGTTCAAGTGATTCTCCTGCCTCAGCCTTCTGAGTAGCTAGGATTACAGGTACCTGCCACCACGCCCAGCTAATTTTTTGCATTTTTAGTAGAGATGGGGTTTCACCATGTTGGCCAGGCTGGTCTCGACCTCCTGACCTTGTAATCTGCCCACCTCAGCCTCCCAAAATGCTGGGATTTCAGGAGTAAGCCACTGCACCCGGCCTATAATATAAAATTTCAAACAGACAAATTGAAAGACTAGTATAATAGAAAAACGTGATTGTTAACATTTTGTCATACACCTATCTCCATGCACCCATAAATGTATTTTTTCTGAACCATTTGAAGTAATTTGTAGACCTCAGGACACTTGCCCCTAGATACTTCAGTATGCATGTCCTATGAGTAACAATTTTTCTCTTTATAACCATGGTATCGTTATATATATATGAAGATCAATAGTTATCTAAGCCAGACACTTTGGAAGGCTGAGGTGGGAGGATTGCTTGAGTTTAGGAGTTTAAAACCAGTCTGTGCAACATGGTGAAATCCCTTCTCTACAAAAGAAAAAAAAAAGTAGTCCCAGCTACTTGGGAGGTAGAGGCAGGAGGATTGCTTAAGCCTGGGAGGTCGAGGCTGCAGTGAGCTATGATCATGCCACTGCACTCCAGCCTGGGCAACAGAAGGAGACCCTGTCTCAAGAAGAAGAAGAAAAAAAAAAATCTAAAACAGTTCTTTTATTTATTTTTTTGTTGTTTGCTTTAAATGATGCATTAACTTTTTGAAGAGATCAGACATGAGTCTCCTTTGTCTGATTTTTTCCCTCATGTTGTCATTTAATATATCTCCCTGAATTCTGGTAACTGGAAGTTAGGTGTAAAAGCTTGATTACTTTAGGTTAAATATTTTTGATGAGAATACTTTATATAGTCATGGTGTATAACATTCAAATGACAGATCTATCATAAATTAACCATTATTGTTGATTATTGAGTTTGTTTCCAGTTTTTCTTCTATTCTAAATAATGTTTTGAAGATTAATTTTTACATAAGGCTTCATTATGAGTTTTAGCTCTTTAGGTAAGATGTCTAAGCTTGAAATTATCAGGTTATAGACACAACACATTTATCGGTGTCTCTTGGTAGGTTTGATTTTTCTTTTGTTTAAAACAAAAGGTGTTAATTGCAGCTAATTTTTAATTAGTGTTTTTTTATGAAGCTACCCAAAAGTTTTAAAATTCCAATATATTTTCCCATGTTTAGGGGCTGAAAGAAGTGACACTTCTTGGTCAGAATGTTAATAGTTTTCGGGACAATTCAGAGGTCCAGTTCAACAATGCAGTGTCTACCAATCTCAGCCGTGGCTTTACCACCAACTATAAAGCCAAGCAAGGAGGACTTCGTTTTGCTCATCTTCTGGATCAGGTCTCCAGAGTAGATCCTGAAATGAGGATCCGTTTTACCTCTCCCCACCCCAAGGATTTTCCTGATGAGGTGAGCATCAGGTTAGCTGTGACAAACTGATATTAGTATTCTTGAGCATGGCAAAGGCTGGACCTAGTAGGGAGGCAACAGAGACCTGGAGTCCTGCTCAGGGATCCTGTGGGGTATTGCTGCATCACCTTCTGGATCTGCTGGTCCTTTGAAGATTTAAAGTCCACCAGTGGCTGGGCATGGGGCTCATACCAATAACCTCAACACTTGGAGAGGTTGAGGCAGGTGGATTGCTTAGGCTCAGGAGTTGGAAACCAGCCTGGGCAACATGGCGAAACCTTGTCTCTACTGAAAATACAAAAAATTAGCTGGGTGAGGTGGCATACGACTATTGTGCCAGCTACTTGGGAGACAGAGGTGGGAGAATCATTTGAGCCCAGGAAGTCAAGGCTGCAGTGAGCCAAGATCGCACCACTGCACTCCATCCTGGGTGACACAGCAAGACCGTGTCTCAAAAAAAAAAAAGTCTGCCAAGGTGGGAGTGGAGGTAGGACTGATATTCAGCAGAGGTTAAGACCACCTGCAGGACCATGAGGGCTATACAGAGAGGGTTCGTTACAAAGTGGGCAGCTGAGTTGTAATAATGGTGATGGGGTGGTAATGGTGGTATGGGGCGGACAGGAAGGAGGTGGTGTGGTGCTCTGGGAAACAGCCCAGACTTTTGCCTCAGATAGACCCAGGTTCAAATCTCAGCTCTTCCACTGCTTTACCAGCAAGCATGTGATGTTTTCAGCTTTTCATCTTTATCTGTAAAATGGGGTTAATAAGGCGTTAACAGTTACCTCCTGCTATGGGTTGTTGTGAAATAGATACAAAGGCATACCTTGTTTTATTGCACTGTGCAGATACTATGGAGTTATTTTTAACAAGTGGAAGGTTTGTGGAATTCTGAGTAAGTCTGTCAGCACCACTTTTCCAACAGCATGTGCTTACTTCACGTCTCTGTCATATTTTGGTGATTTTCACAGTATTTCAGACTTCATTATTATTATGTCTGTTATGGTGATCTGTGATCATTGCTGTTTAATGTTACTCTTAAAATTGTTTTGTGACACTGTGAGCCACACCCACATAAGACGGCGACCTAAACTGATAAATGATAATGATGTGTGTGTTCTGACTGCTCCACTGATGGCCATGCCCCCATCTCTCTCCCTCTCCTCAGCCCTCCCTATTCCCCGAGACACAACAATATTGAAATTGGGTCATTTAATCACCCTACAGTGGCCTCTAAAGTGCTCAAGTGAAGGGAAGGGTCGCACAGCTCTCAGTTGAAATCAAAAGCCAGAAATGTTTAAACTTACTGAGGAAATCATGTTGAAAGCCGAGCTAGGCTGAAAGGCCTCTTATGCCAACCAGCCAAGTTGTAAATGCAAAGGAAAAGTTTATGAAGGAAATTAAAAGTACTACTCCACTGAACACATGAATGATAAGAAAACAGCCGGGCGCGGTGGCTCAAGCCTGTAATCCCAGCACTTTGGGAGGCCGAGGCGGGTGGATCACGAGGTCAGGAGATCGAGACCATCCTGGCTAACATGGTGAAACCCCGTCTCTACTAAAAATACAAAAAACTAGCCGGGCGTGGTGGCGGGCGCCTGTAGTCCCAGCTACTCGGAGGCTGAGGCAGGAGAATGGCGTGAACCTGAGAGGCGGAGCTTGCAGTGAGCCGAGATCGCGCCACTGCACTCCAGCCTGGGTGACACAGCGCGAGACTCTGTCTCAAAAAAAAAAAAAAAAAAAAAAAGAAAACAAAACAGCCCTTTTGGCTGGGTGTGGTGGCTCACACCTTTAATCCCAGCACTTTGGGAGGCCAAGGTGGGCAGATCATCTGAGGTCAGGAGTTCTAGACCAGCCTGGCCAACATGGCAAAATGCTGTCTTTACTAAAAATAGAAAAATTGGCTGGGTTTGATGGTACACACCTGTAATCCTAGCTGCTTGGGAGTCTGAGGCTGGAGAATTGCTTGAACCCAGGAGGCAGAGGTTGCAGTGAGCCAAGATTGTGCCACTGCATTCCAGCCTGGGCAATAGAGTGAGTCTTCATCTCAAAAACAAAAAACCAAAAAAACAAAAAAACCCACCAACCCAAACCAGCCTTTTTGCTGATATGGAGAAAGCTTCAGTGATCTGAAGAGAAGATCAAAGAAGCCACAGCACTGCCTTATGCCAAAACCTAATCCAGAGTAAAGCCTTAGCTCTCTTCAGTTCTCTGAAGGCCAAGAGATGTGAGGAAGCTGAAGAAGAAAAGTTTGAAGCTAGCAGAGGTTGACTTACAAGGTTTGAGGAAAGAAGCCCTCTCTCTAACATCAAAGTGCAAGGGGAAGCCACAGTGCTGATGTAGAAGCTGCGCAAGTTATCCAGAAGATCTAGCTAAGATCAATGATGAAGGTGGTTCTACTAAACAACAGATTTTCTGTGTAAATGAGCCGTCTTCTATTGGAAGAAGATGCCATCTGGGACTTTCATAGCTAGAGAAGAGTGTCAGTGCCATTCTTCAAAGCTTTAAAGGACAGGCTGACTTTCTTTTGTTTTCTTTTAAAAAAAATTAGAGATGGGGTCTTACTGTGTTGCCCAGGCTGGTCTTGAGCACCTGACCTCAAGCAGTTCTCCCACCTAGGCCTCTCAAAGTGCGGGGATCACAGGCGTGAGCCACTGCGCCCAGCCAGACTCTCTTTAGGGGCCAGGGCAGCTGGTGACTTTAAGTTGAAGCCAGTGCTCATGTGCCATTTTGAAAATCCTAGGGCCCTTAAGAATGATGTTAAATCTCTGCCTGTACTCTATAAATAGAGGAACAAAGCCTGGATGATAGCACACCTGTTTATAGCATGATTTACTGAATATTTAATTTTTAATTTTTTGTAGAGTTGGTGTCTCCCTGTGTTGCGCAGGCTGGTCTCAAACTCTTGGACTCAAGTGCTCCTTCTACCTCATTCTCCCAAAGTGCTGGGATTACAGGCATAAGCCACTGTGCTTGTCTAGTTAACTGAGTATTTTAAGCTCACTGTCGAGACCTACTGCTTAGGAAAAAAGATTCCTTTCTAAATATGACTGTTCATTGACAATGCACCTAAGTCATCCCAGAGCTCTGATAGAGATGTACAGAGAGATTATTAGTGTTGTTTTTATGCCTGCTAACACAATATCCATTTTGCAGCCCATGGATCAAGGAGTAATTTCAACTTTCAAGCCCTATTATTTTAGTTTTTATATAAGATCGATTCTTACTATTTGAGAAATATATTTCATAAAGCTATAGCTGTCATAGATAATGGCTTCTCTGATGGATCTGGGCAGAGTAAATTGAAAACATTCCGGAAATAGTTCATCATTCTAGATGCCATTAAGAACATTAATGATTCATGGGAACAGGTCGAAATGTCAACATTAATAGGAGTTTGGAAGACACTGATTTCAACACTCGTGGATGATTTTGAGGGGCTCACGACTTCAGTGGAGGAAATAACTGTAGATGTGGTGGAAATAGCAAGAGAACTAGAATTAGAAGTGGAGCCTGAAGATGTGACTGAATTGTTGCAATCTCATTGTCAAACTTCAATGAATGAGGAGTTGCTTCTTATGAATGAGCAGAGAAAATGGTTTCTTTTCTTTTTTTTTTTTTTTTGAGACGGGTCTCACTCTATCGCCCAGGCTGGAGTGCTATGTTGCAATCTTGGCTCACTGCAACCTCTGCATCCAGGTTCAAGTAATTCTCCTGCTTCAGCCTCCCAAGTAGCTGGGATTATGGACACCTGCCACCACGCCCAGCTAAATTTTTGTATTTTTAGTAGAGATGGGGTTATGCCATGTTGGCCTGGCTGGTCTTGAACTCCTGACCTCAAGTGATCCATCCACCTGGGCCTCCCAGAGTTCTGGGATTACAGGCATGAGCCACCGTGCCTGGCCTGAAAATGGTTTCTTGATATAGAATCTACTCCTGGTGAAGATGCTATGGATATTATTGAAATGACAACAAAGTGTTTAGAATATTGCATAAACTTAGTTGATAAAACAGTGGCAGGGTTTGAGAGGACTGCAGTTTTGAAAGATGTTCTATTGGGGTAAAATATTATTATAGAATAAATATTCTATTGTGGGTAAAATACTATCAAACAGCATCACATGTTGTAGAGCAATCTTTCATGAAAGAGTCATTTGATATGGCCGACTTCATCGTTGTCTTGTTTTAACAAATTGTCACAGCCACCCCAACCTTCTGCAGCCACCACCCTGATCAGTCAGCAACCAGCACCATTGCTCACTTGAAGGCTCAGATGATCGTTAGCATTTTTTTTAGCAATAAAGTATTCTAAGGGTGGGTGTGGTGACTCATCCCTGTAATCCCAGCACTTTGGGAGGTTGAGGCAGGAGAATCACTTGAGCCTAGGAGTTGGACACCAGCCCAGGCAACATAACTTTATAATTTTTATTTTTATTTTTTTTCGAGACTGAGTCTTGCCCTGTCGCCCAGGCTGGAGTGCAGTGGCATGATCTTGGCTCACTGCAACCTCTGCCTCCCGGGTTCAAGCAATTCTCCTGCCTCACCTCCCAAGAAGTGGGGACTACAGGCGCGTGCCACCGCGCCTGGCTAATTTTTGTGTTCTTGGTAGAGACGGGGTTTCACCATGTTGGCCAGGCTGGTCTTGAACTCTTGACCTCGTGATCCTCCCGCCTCAGCCTCCCAAAGTGCTGGGATTACAGGTGTGAGCCACTGCGCCTGACCCTATAATTTTTAAATAAAAAAATTAGCTGGGCATCGTAGCACATGCCTGTAGTCATAGTTACTTGGGAGGCTGCAGCAGGAGGATCGCTTGGTCTAGGAGTTCAAGGCTGGGGTGAGCTATGGTTTCACTGCACTCTAGTGAGGGCGATAGACTGAGACCCTATCTCAATATATTTAAAAAAATTTAAGTATAATGAAATTACGGTATGTACATTGTTTTCACTTAATGGACTGCAGTATAGAGTAAATATAACTTTTATTTGCACTGGGGAACCAAAACATTTGTGTCACTCACTTTATTGTAATATTCTTGTCATTGTGGTGATCTGGAACCAAACCTGTGATATCTCTGAGGTATGCCTGTATTGTGTCAAAGGTACTTAGCACAGGGCCTGGCATGGAGTAGGTAAGCCTGCATCTGAAACCTTCTATTGGAGGTTTTTGGTTTCAGTGAAATGTCTTTCTTTTGGCCCCCACTTTCATCTTTTTTCCTCTGGATTGTCTTCTTATTCAGTTGTAAAAGTTCTTTATATATCCTTTAATTTTTTGACCACTGCAAAACGGCCTTTCTTGCAATGGAGGAGAGAGACTGGGCTCCATTCTCTTTATGTTTTCTTTTCTTTTCTTTTTCTTTCTTTCTTTCTTTTTTTTTGAGATGGAGTCTCGCTGTGTCACCCAGGCTAGAGTGCAGTGGCGTGATCTGGCCTCACTGCAACCTCTGCCTCTGGGGTTCAAGTGATTCTCCTGCCTCAGCCTCCCGAGTAGCTAGGATTACAGGTGCACACCACCATGCCCAGCTAATTTTTGTATTTTTAGTAGAGACGGGGTTTTACCATGTTGACCAGGCTGGTCTCAAACTGCTGACCTCAAATGATCTGCCCACCTCAGCCTCCCAAAGTGCTGGGATTACAAGGGTGAGCCACCACGCCCGGCCTCTATGTATTCTTGATTCAAATCCTTTGTCAATATGTTTTCAAATATTTTCCCCTAGTATCAGTTTTTTGATGGCATCTTTTTTTTTCCCTCCTTTTTTCTTCTTTTAAAAATTAAAAAAAAATAGACCCAAGGCCTTGCTGTGTTGTCCAGGCTGGTCTTGAACTCTTGGCCTCAAGCAATCCTCCTGCCTTGGCCTCCCAAAGTGCTGGGATTACAGAGGTGAGCCATGACACCTGGCCTGATGGTATGTTTAAAAGTGACTAGTTTGGGCTGGGCATGGTGGCTCACGCCTGTAATCCCAGCACTTTGCGAGGCTGAGGCAGGCAGATAACTTGAGGTCAGTATTTCTAGATCAGCCTGGGCAGCATCGTCTCTGCTAAAAATACAAAAATTAGCCAGGCGTGGTGGTTCGCACCTGTAATCCCTGCTACTAGGGAGGCTGAGGCAGGAGAATCGCTTGAACCCAAGAGACAGAGGTTGCAGTGAGCTGAGATGGCACCACTGTACTCCAGCCTGGGTGAGGGAGTAAAACTCTGTCTCAAAAAAAGAAAAAGAAAGTGACTAGTTTGTTGTAAGCTAGATGAAAGAAGTGCCATTTTTGCCTTCTTTGCCTGCTGACCCTAGTGTCAGCACTACCTGTATTCAGCTCCATGGCTTTAATCTGACCTCTGCTTGCTTGCCTCTCTCTACTCTTTGATTTTTTTTTTTTTTTGAGATGGAGTCTCGCTCTGTCACCCAGACTGGAGTGCGGTGGCGCGATCTCGGCTCACTGCAAGCTCTGCCTCCCGGGTTCACGCCATTCGCCTGCCTCAGCTTCCCGAGTAGCTGGGACTACAGGCGCCCGCCACTACGCCCGGCTGATTTTTTTTTTGTATTTTTAGTAGAGACGGGGTTTCACGGTGTTAGCCAGGATGGTCTCCATCTCCTGACCTCGTGATCCGCCCGTCTCGGCTTCCCAAAGTGCTGGGATTACAGGCGTGAGCCACCGCGCCCGGCTTCTTCTCTCTACTCTGAAAGCAGAGATGCCATTAGGTGAAATGTCTGGGACAACAGAAGGGGACTTGAACAAAAGTTAGGGAATAGGTGATTTGTGTGTTTGGTTTAATTAGCCTCTTTATTATGTGAAAATTAACCTTAGAGGATACATAGTAAGAGCGGTGTTGCTTTCTGTAAGGTTCTTTGGTGAGATTTTGATTACCTATAATGTGTTCTGTTTCATCAGGTTCTGCAGCTGATTCATGAGAGAGATAACATCTGTAAACAGATCCACCTACCAGCCCAGAGTGGAAGCAGCCGTGTGTTGGAGGCCATGCGGAGGGGGTCAGACTTGCTTGGAGAGGGGGCATCCCCCACTTTTCCATGTTTCCTTAATGACCAAACAGTGTCTTTGTTGCCAAGAACCTAGCGTAGTGTGTGGCACACAGTAGCTGCTCAGTAAATATTTATTGTATGACTAAGCCACTGGGCACTGGAGTTTGCTTCTGCTCACTCCGTAAGCAAAGGCTAAGGACTGGTCACCCATTTTCACTGTGTAGTTTAAAAAACGTAAATATTTACTGAGCAGCTACTGTGTGCCAGTGAGTATTTATTGTATGACTAAGCTATGGAGCACTGGAGCTTGCTTCTGCTAATTCCATAAGCATAGGCTAAGGACTGGGTCACCCATTTTCACTGTTTAGTATGTTTTTTAAAATTAAGCATCTATGGTGTGGCACACTCTGAGATTTTAATTCTTTAATGTTAACATTAAGGTTTTGTTACATCTTAGAATTTAAATGTCACTCTATGTGTTCACTTTGAGAATAATAAGTATTACACAGATGAGACTGAAGGGAGAATGTGTCTCAAGGCAAGCTGTATGGAATTAGTGCTTTGTCTTTTTCCACAGGGCCTAGTGTTCTAGAGGTCCTCTAAAATGTTTAATCTGGAGGCCGAGGTGGGCAGATTGCCTGAGCTCAGTAGTTTGAGAATAGACCAGCCTGGGCAACATGGGGGAACCCAGTCTTTACACACACACACACACACACACACCCCTGCGCAACATGGCAAAATCCAGTCTCTACACACACACACAAAACCCCCTGGGCAACATGGTGAAACTCAGTCTCTACACACACACACACCTGGGCAACATGGCGAAACCCAGTCTCTACACACACACACAACACACACACACTAGCTGGTGTAGGTGGTGCACATCTGTGGTCACAGCTGCTTGAGAGGCTGAGGTGGAAGAATCACTTGAGCCCAGAAGTTTGAGGCTGCAGTGAGCTGAGATTGTGCCACAGCACTCCAGCCTGGGAGACAGAGTGAGACTCTGTCTCAAAAAAAAAAAGTTTATGTCCTTGAAATAAAAATCCATAGGCTCTAGATTAGATTAGAAGCTACAGCTTGGATCAAAAGGGCTCTTTTGGATACTTTAATCTACTCGTGTGCCCTGCCATGTGGATGAGAAGTGATTACACGTGGGAATTCATAGTATTATCTTTTTGTAGCATTCATTTAAAAAGATTGGATTTATGTAGGCCTTTTCCTTTTGTTCTTTATTGCAGGTATTCAAGAGAAGCTTATGTGGAGTTAGTTCACCATATCAGAGAATCTATTCCAGGTACATTTAAGAAACCCATTCTGCTGTGCATGTTACTCTACCAGTGACCAGCCTTGTTGTTAGATACAGGCAGCCGTCATCACCTTTGGCATTTCCTTGTGACACAATTTCTTTTTTCTTTTTTCTTTTTTTTTTTAAAAAACGGAGTCTCGCTCTGTCGCCCAGGCTGGAGTGCAGTGGCCGGATCTCAGCTCACTGCAAGCTCCGCCTCCTGGGTTTACGCCATTCTCCTGCCTCAGCCTCCCGAGTAGCTGGGACTACAGGCGCCCGCCACCTCGCCCGGCTAGTGTTTTGTACTTTTTAGTAGAGACGGGGTTTCACCGTGTTAGCCAGGATGGTCTCGATCTCCTGACCTCGTGATCCACCCGTCTCGGCCTCCCAAAGTGCTGGGATTACAGGCTTGAGCCACCGCGCCTGGCCTTCTGTACTGACTATTTGTTTTACTTATGCATGGGCTGAATAGTCCTAGGGAGGGCCTTACAGTTGCTATCCCTCCCTTGTAATCCACATATGCCAAAGGCCTCCCTTGAAGGTAAACAGCAGTGACCTGTCATCCTTTGCTGTGTGTCACAGGTGTGAGCCTCAGCAGCGACTTCATTGCTGGCTTTTGTGGTGAGACGGAGGAAGATCACGTCCAGACAGTGTCTTTGCTCCGGGAAGTTCAGTACAACATGGGCTTCCTCTTTGCCTACAGCATGAGACAGGTGAGTCCTGGGGTTGGGGAGCACTGACGTCATTCCTGACCAGTTTGGAGGTGATTGTGGAGATCTGGGCAGAAGAGAGAGTGGTGGCAAGGCAGTCCTTGAGAAACCACAGGCTCTTACGATTCACTTCCTTTCATTTTTCTAGTCCACTCTGTCTACTCTTTGAAATAGTTCAGCAGTTTGGTGATACATGATTACTGTGCCAGTATTCCTCTTCATTAAAATATTTTAACATTATGTTTAGATTGTTTACAATTTGAATATGGAAGGAGAAAACCTTTTCTTTATAAGAAGTCTAAGATTGTTTCTTAACATGCAGAACTCCTTTTTGGTTTGCAGGTGTGATTTATTTTACCGGGGCCCCTGGTCATCTTCGCAGCCATCCTCAGTGGTTCCTCATTTCTGTTTTCCTAGGCAAGTGAACTCACTTGGAAGCTTCCCAAGAAACAAAACAGATTCCCAGGAAAACAAAGCAGAAGGAGATTAGGAAAGGAGAGATTAGTGCACTTTTCCTGCAGAGAAGGATAGTCCTGGTTGACTGTCATTTTCTTGATTGTAGGCATGGATTTGCATGGTTCACTCCTCATTCCCTCAGTCACCTTTGTGGCAGTGTGCTTGTGTTTGGGCAGGAGATTGAAGGCCCCTGTGGCCAGGGGTCTCAGAAAAGCTGGCTGACGAATGACTGAACCCATGACTTCATTGTCATTGTTACTGAGCTGCCATCAACCAAACTATTTTTTTTGTTTTTTTAAGAAGCAGTGTCTTGCTGAGGCAGTCCTTCCCCCTCGGTCTCCCAAAGTGCTGAGATTAAAGGCGTGAGTCATGACACCTCGACTAATTCATTTAAAGCCACTGCATAGTGTTCTGTGGACAGCATAACTGTGCCGATGTATGTATCTATTCATGTCTCTTTTATTGTTTTGGAGAGATGAAGCTTCAGAGGAACTGTTAGTTTCTATTTTGCTTTTTTTCCATGGACATCACAAATATGCAAGAGAAATTCTTTTTTTTTTTTTTTGAGACAGAGTCTCGCTCTGTCGCCAGGCTGGAGGGCAGAGGTGTGATCTTGACTCACTGCAACCTCCACCCCTGGGTTCAAGCGATCCTCCTGCCTCAGCCTCCTGAGTAGCTGGGATTACTGGTACATGCCACCATACCCGGCTAATTTTTGTATTTTTTAGTAGAGACAGGGTTTCACCATGTTGGCCAAGATGGTCTTGCTCTCTTGACCTCGTGATCCACCCACCTCAGCCTCCCAAGATAAATTCTTTTTTTAAATTTTTTGAAACAGAGTCTCGCTCTTGTTGCCCAGGCTGAAGTGCAATGGCATGGCAGCTCACCGCAACCTCTGCCTCCTGGGTTCAAGCTATTCTCCTGCCTCAGTCTCCTGAGTAACTGGGATTACAGGCATGTGCCACCACACGCGGCTAATTTTGTATTTTTAGTAGAGACAGGGTTTCTCCATGTTGGTCAGGCTGGTCTCCAACTCCTAACCTCACGTGATCTGCCAACCTTGGTTTCCCAAAGTGCTGAGATTACAGACGTGAGCCACTGCACCTGGCCTGAGAAAATCTTTTTAATACTAGGATTGGTAGAGGTGGGAGGATCACTTAAGCCCAGGAGTTTCAGACCAACCTGGGTAACAGGGAGACCCTGTCTCTACAAAAAAAAAAAAAAAAAAGCCAAGCGTGGTGGCACATGCCTGTGTTCCCAGCTATTTGGGAGGCTGAAGTGGGAGGATCACTTGAGCCTGGGAGGTTGAAGCTGTGGTGAGCCAAGATTGTGTCACTGTACTCCACTTTGGCAACAGAGTGAGACCCTATCTCAAAAAAAGAAAAAAAAAATCCTAGGGATGGGAAATGGGTTTTCAGCATGTGGGAGAAGCATCCTATGGTCAGTGAATATGAATGTTCACTTTGGGACTGAATTCCTAAGTTAGGGTTAAGGTTACAGGAACTTAATCAAGAACCTAGTGAATGAGAGCAAGCACTCAAATTGTGCCTCTGCCACTTAATAACTGTGTGAGATTGGCTGGGCGCGGTGGCTCACGCCTGTAATCCCAGCACTTTGAGAAGCCGAGGTGGGCAGATCACGAGGTCAGGAGATCGGGACCATCCTGGCTAACACGGTGAAATCCCGTCTCTACGAAAAATACAAAAAATTCGCTGGGCGTGGTGGTCCCAGCTACTCGGGAGGCTAAGGCAGGAGAATGGCGTGAACCCGGGAGGTGGAGCTTGCAGTGAACTGAGATCGTGCCACTGCACTCCAGCCTGGGCTACAGAGCGAGACTCTGTCTCAAAAACAAAAACAAAAAACAAACAAAAACTGTGTGACATTGGGCAAATGTCTTGGTTTCCTCATCTGTGAAATGGGGATAACATTAGTACCAACCTCATAGGGTTGTTCTGGGGATTAAGTAAGATAATAATTTAAAGCAGTTACAGTTGTGTTTCATGCATAGTAAATGCACAACAGAGGTAAGTTATTGTTGTTAGTAGACAGAATGGAGTAAACTCTGCAATATTTTTAGGATTCTCCATTTTCCTCTGTGGATCTTCTCTTCAAGGCAGACTGGTTTGAATGTCCAGACTTTGGTATATAGATACTCCTTTTATTCCATACTTTTGTCTAGCTCAGTGGTTCTCCAGCTGTACTGAGCATGAGCTCATGCCATAAAGATATATATACACACTGTGGTTTTGAATGATTTAAAGGCGTTTTAAGGATAAATTCCCTTTTTTCTTTTGGACTAGGTAATACATGCTTGTAGTATAAAATTCAAAAGTTTAAGTGGTGTACATGAGTAGTTCTTCCTTCTTCCTAGGTTGCCTAATGTTTTAGTTCCTTCCCTTAAGGCAACTACTCTTCGCAATTTCTTTATAACTTTCTGAGGATATTTCATGTTTTCATAAGCATGCCTGTATGTATTCTGTCTACACCAAAGTTATATGTGTTCATCTATACTTTGCTTATTTCAAGTAACAGTAGATTTTGGAGAACAATCCACATTAGTACATATAGAACTATAATTCTGTTTAATAGCTGCACAATATTCCATTGTATAGATAAACCATAATTTCTGTGACTACTTGCCTAATGAAACATTTAGGCTGCATTGCATCTTATGTCTTTATAAATAGTGCTGCTGAGTAACCTAGTGTATATGAGCCATTTGGTATATGTATAAGTGTAATGTTAGGATAAATATGAAGAGTAATTTTGAGTCTGTGATTTTCATGTGCTAAATTTAGAATTTAACCCTTGCAAAAATGTGACTCCACTACATTTCTATCTTGGAATGCTCCCAGAGCCAGAGAAAGCTCTTGGCTCTGGCTTGGGTTTCTGTACATGTGTCTGTAACTTGTAGGTAGAATGAACATGGTGTCCCTCTGTGCATTAAGAATAGATTCTACAAGTCCTGGGTGACCTCTGTTTCCTCTTTTTTTTTAATAGAAGACACGGGCATATCATAGGCTGAAGGATGATGTCCCAGAAGAAGTAAAATTAAGGCGTTTGGAGGAACTTATCACTGTCTTCCGTGAAGAAGCAACAAAAGCCAATCAGATCTCTGTGGGCTGTACCCAGCTGGTGCTAGTGGAAGGGGTGAGGCCATATGTGTTTGTGTTATTATGTTGTTTTTTATGTTTCAGAACATTAGATCTTTGATTTTTTTTTTTCCTTACTATGTTGCCTAGGCTGGACTCAAACTGCTGGGCTCAAGTGATCCTCTTGCCTCAGCCTCCCAAGTAGCTGGGACTACAGGCTGATGTTTTAAATCAAAGTTTTTGTAGTTTTCAATATACAGATTTTGTCCATGTTTTGTTAGATTTACACAAAAAAAGTATTTATTTATTTATTTATTTATTTTTGAGACAGAGTCTCACTCTGTCACCCAGGCTGGAGTGCAGCAGCAAGATCTCAGCTCACTGCAAGCTCTGCCTCCTGGGTTCACGCCATTCTCCTGCCTCAGCCTCCTGAGTAGCTGGGACTACAGGTGCCCACCACCATGCCTGGCTAATTTTTTGTATTTTTAGTAGAGACGGGTTTTCACTGTGTTAGCCAGGATGGTCTCGATCTCCTGACCTCGTGATCCACCCGCCTCAGCCTCCCAAAGTGCTGGGATTACAGGTGTGAGCCACCAGGCCCGGCCTTTTTTTTGAGGTGGAGTCTCGCTCTTTTGCCCAGGCTGGAGTACGGTGGCACAGTCTCAGCCCACTGCAACCTGTGCTTCCCAGGTTCAAGCGATTCTCTTGCCTCTGCCTCCTGAGTAGCTGGGATTACAAGTGTGTATCACCATGCCTGGCTAATTCTTGCATTTTTTTAGTAGAGACAGGGTTTCATCATGTTGGCCAGGGTGGTCTCGAAGTTATCCGCCCACCTCAGCCTCGCAAAGTGCTGGGATTACAGGCACGAGCCACCATGCCCGGCCTTTTTTTGTTTTTGTTTTTGAGACGGAGTCTTACTCTTTCGCTTAGGCTGGAGTGCAGTGGCACGATCTTGGCTTACTGCAACCTCTGCCTCCCAGGCTCAAGCAATTCTCCTGCCTCAGCCTCCAGAGTAGCTGGGATCGCAGGCACCCACTACCATGCCCAGCTAATTTTTGTATTTTTAGTAGAGACAGGATTTCACCATATTGGCCAGGCTGCTCTCAAACTCCTGACCTCAGGTACTCCACCCACCTCGGCCTCCCAGAGTTGCGATTACTCTTGTGAGCCACTGCTCTCGACCACAAAGCTCTTAAACATCCAACATAGCCATTACTTACTTGGGTCTAGAGAATAAATAGGTTTTTCAAGGCTAGCAGTTGGAGTCATTGCTTTCTCTTAGAGGAGACTTTCTTTCCTCCAGACATGGCCAATTTAAAACACCAAGTTGCTATGTCCAGAGTGGCAGAAAAGATGATAATGGCTCACATCACTCAGCATTTACTGTCTGCCAGGAACTGTGCACTTTATGGCCATCAGCACAGAATGCCACCACTGTCCTTGGAGAAAGGTGCTGTTATTAGCTCCCTTTTGTGCAGGAGGGTACTGACCTCAGAGACAGAGCATAACTTCCCTAAGGTTACACAGCTAGTGTGTGGCAGAGTCAGTATTTGATACAGCTCTATCTCCAGCGTCTATAATCGCTCTGCCTTTTTTTTTTTTTTACATTATGGAGAATTTTAAACATATGTAGACATGAAGGCTGGCCGTAGTGGCTTGCGCCTGTAATCCCAGCATTTTCGGGGGCTGAAGTGGGTGGATCACTTGAGGTCAGGAGTTCGATACCATCCTGTCCAACATGGTGAAACCCTGTCTCTACTGAAAAAACAAATTAGCCAGGTATGGTGGTGCACACCTGTAGTCCTAGCTACTCACGAGGCTGAGGTGGGAGAATTGCTTGAACCTGGGAGGCGGAGGTTGCAGTGAGCCAAGATCACACCATTGCACTCCAGCCTGGGTGACATAGCAAGACTCCATCTCAAAAAAAAAAAGATATTTCTTCAGTAAATACTTCAGTATATATGCCTTTAAGATAAAGACTTTAAAAAAATTATAAACAAAGTGCTATTATATCTGACAATAATTGACAACAGTTTCTTAATATTCTTTTTGGATTTCCAGAGCACTTCCAGCTTTCTTAATATTATCAAATATTTGCTCAGTGTTCTAATTTCCCTGTTTGTCTCATGAATGTTCTTTTACACTTGGTTTTTTTTCAAATCATAGAACCTGAACTCTCAATTTAATTGATTTTATTATTTATTTTTTATATTTTTTGAGAGAAAGTCTCTCGCTCTGTCGCCCTGGCTGGAGTGTGGTGGTGTAACAATAGCTCACTATATCCTTGAACTCCCTGGGCTCACATTGACCCTCCTGCTTCAACCTCCTGAGTAGCTGGTACTATAATGTGTACAACCATGCCTGGCTAATTTTTCAAATTTTTTGTAGAGATCGGGTTTTGCTGTGTTGCCCAGATTGGTCTCAAACTCCTTGACTCATGCAATCCTCCTACCTCAGCCTCCCACAGTTTTGGGATTACAGGCATGAGCCACTGCACTGGCCTGAACTCTCTTTTTTTAAAAAAATTTATTGTAAAACAACTGCAAACCCATAGGGAAGTTGCAGTGTATTACAAAGACCCTTGAATCATTTCAGAGTAAGTTGCTGCCCTGATGTCCCTAAACCCCCAAATACTGTAATGTGTATCTTGTACAAACAGGGACATTCTCCTAGATAACTGTAGTACAACTATGAAAATCAGGAAATTAACCTTGTTAGATTACTACTATCCAATCCTGAGACCCCATGTAAGTTTCTCCAGTTGTCTTCAAACTGTCCTTTATAGGAAAAGGATTTGGTTTAGTACCACATGTTGCATTTAACTGTCATGTCTCTCTAGTCTCCTTTAGTCTAGGATGGTTCCTTATTATTTCTTTGACTTCCATGACCTTGACACTTAAAGATTACAGGCCAGTTATTTTGTAGAAGGTCCCTAATTTGATGTATTTTCATGATAAGATTCAGGTTATGCATTCTTTGGCAGGAATACCAGAGAGAGGACGTTGTATTCTAATCGTATCCTGTGAGGTGGCGTACAGTTTTGATTTGTCTCATTACTGATGATGTTAACTTTGAAAACATGGAAGATACTGTCTCCCAGCCTTCTTGACTGTAAAGTTACTCTTTTTCCTTTTGTAACTAGTAAGTATTTTGTAGGAAATAGTAGAGACTCTAAACCTCAGCTGAAGGTTGTTTCCCTAAAGCGGTATTCATTTAAAGACTGAACTCCTTCCTGTGTCTTTGATTACTTAAGAATATAGCATGTAGTCAGAACTTGATTTTCTAATGGCAGATTATGTGCCCTTTGGATTCTTTTTGGCTCATTATTTTAACCCCGGACTGGGTATCACTCAGTGTGTTTAATGTAAGATTCTTATAATGATATACTTCTGTCCTTTCCTCCTTCTTCTGTGCTATTGTTCCAGAGTTTTACTTTTGTATCCCTAAATCATTGTTATTTTTGCTTTAAACAATTATCTTTTAAAGGAACTTTAATAAATGAGAGAAAAAAGTCTGTATTTACCCACTCATTTACTATTTCTGGCATTCTTCATCCCTTGTGTACGTTCACGTTTCCACTGGGCATCGTTTTGTTTGTGCTTGAAAGGCTTCTTTTAACATCGCTTGTAATGCAGGTCTTTTGGCAGTGATGCCGCTCAGGTTTTGTTTGTCTGAAAAGATCTTTATTTCACCTTCCTTTTAAAAATATATTTTCACCGAGTGTTGACTTTTAGGTTGACATTTTGAAGGTATCATTCTGTTGACTTCTGACATACATGATTCTGACAGGTTTGTGGTCATTCTTCTTTACTCTATGCTGTTTTCTTTGGCTGCTTTTAAGATTCTGCTTTATCATTGTTTTTAGGAATTTGATGTGGCTGGGGGTGGTTTTCTTTGTGTTTACCCCTTTGTGTTTTCTTTGGGATTTTTTTGAGGCTTCTTAGTTTCTGGGGTTATAGTTTTCATCAAATCTGGAAAAATTTCACCTGTTACTTTTCAGATTTTTTTTGCTCTGCTTCCTCTTCCACCCACCTCCACCACTTCAGTACTTCAATTACACATATGTCCAACCACTTGATACTGTCCCAGAGATCACAGAGATTGTTCCTTCCCTCCCTCCCTTCCTTCCTTTTTTTTTAAAAAATTTTTTAATTTTTGAGACGGAGGCTCACTTTGTTGCCCACACTGGAGTGCAGTGGCATGATCTCGGCTCACTGCAACCTCTGCCTCCCGAATAGCTGGGACTACAGATGTGCGCCACCATGCCTGGCTAATTTTTGTATTTTCAGTATCGATGGGGTTTCGCCATGTTGTCCAGGCTGATCTCAAACTCCTGACCTCAGGTGATTCACTCGCCTCAGCCTCCCAAAGTGCTGGAATTACAGGCGTGAGCCACCGCGCCTAGCCAAAAAAACTTTTTTATTCTCTGGATAGTTTGGCCACACTACTAAGATGTGGCCTTCTGTCAGGAGTTGCTAGTAAATATATCCCAAGGAACCGATGAGCATAATTTCTACCCTCCAGGAACTTACGACTGTGACAAATCCATGAACTCTTCTATTTGGTGGTGGATTCCAAGCCACATGTGAGTTCTCGGAACTGTTCAGTGGACAGTTCCCAGGTTACTCTCTTTGCCTGACTTCATGGAGTTTTATGCTACCTGTGCAAGTGTTAGTGTTCAGTGAAGACTCATAAGGACCCCCTGCATATTTCTGAAATTCTTTTTCTGCTTCGCTCCCTCCTTTCTAGAATTTGCTTCACAGTTTCTAACTATTTCAGGCTCCCTGGAGCCTGATCCCTCTCTCTTCAGCGCAGGGAGGATCGCTGTGCTGTGCGTGGGCTCTCCCCTCCTGCTTCACAGGCTCCCGTCTGGCATTGCCTTCTGGCAGAAAGCAGGGGTGATTGGGGGGCTCACTTTGTTTTCCTTCTCTCGCAGTTCACAGTCTTGTGTGATCTTTTTTGTCCAGTATCCGAAAACGGTTGTTTCATGTATTTTGCCCAATTTGCTGGTTATTATTTATAAGGCTGAAGGGTAAACTTGTTTCTCTCTCTTTATCATGGCTGGAAGAGAAGGGTTTCTGTAGACTCTAGAAGTTCATCCCATCATAGTGATGTTAGTATTTTCCTGGCTCTGTCTTCTGGGTGTTGTGATGGAGATTCTGCCTTTCAGTCTGTCTATTCAGTAACGGCAAGTAATCCAGGCCAAACAATCCCAGAACATTCATGAGTGATTAGTATGAGACTGGGTAAAGTGACAGTTGGTTTTCCAAATGCATCACTCATATGTCTCTGGATTTAGGCCTGTTGGAGGTCCATTCTTGCAGAAGGCAGTTCTCTACAGACTCATTGATTAATTGATTCATTACAATAGAGTTAGCAAAACTTTAGTGTTTCTATTGTGGGCCATACACTGCCCTTGCTGGTGAAGCGGCAGCAAACACTGAGTCTTCAGTGATTCCTTGGTTAAGGATTGCTCTGTGGGTCGGACTCTTGGGGATCCAAGACAGAGAAGGCACAAGTTCTACCCTCCAAGAACTTACGACTGTGACAAATCCATAAACTCTTCTCTCTTCTTTCTGCAGCTCAGTAAACGCTCTGCCACTGACCTGTGCGGCAGGAATGATGGAAACCTTAAGGTGATCTTCCCTGATGCAGAGATGGAGGATGTCAATAACCCTGGGCTCAGGGTCAGAGCCCAGCCTGGGGACTATGTGCTGGTGAAGGTGAGGAGTCCTTTTGGGCTGTCGGCTTGTACTGTGAAATGAGTGTTGGTTTGGATAATTTGTGGTAATAAAGTTTTGTCCTAGAGACACATTTTAGTAAAATAAAAATCTCCTCTCAACCAGTACAATGGAAGGGCACTTTGGATTGTATTTTAGACTGCTCCTTACTAATGCTTTCTTGTTCTTCTTACCTTTTCTCCTGCCCTGCCCTGGAAGGGTTCTTTGTGGGAATTCGGTGAGTCTGGAGTAAGCAGTGGCATGTAGTTTCTTGCTGCAGAGAGGCCAGGAGGTGTAAGTGATTTCCAGTGAGTAGAGAGTGTTTCCTGACGGAGATCAACGTGTTCTTTGTGATCTCTGACGGATCAGGCCTCTCTAACGTACATGTGCTCAAGTTTCTTGGGTCTCTTCCCTGGACTTGCAGATCAGCTATATGGCTGTGGGATTTTCCCTCTCTTTCTTTCTCTCTTTCACTGGTGATATGCTTCTTTTATTCTCTCCTTCCATTTCTTCCTTTCTTCTGCCTTCTCTTCTCACACTGCCCAGTTCTGCTACTGCCACCTTCCCTGTCTTGTTCTCATGTCCACTTCGCCTCAGAACCAGAAGCTGGCAGGACACGGACTAATGGGTTAGGCAGGACACAGACTGATGCCCTAGAGCATCCACAGAAGTTCCTTTAAGGGCAGGGAAAATGCCTGTTTTGTTTCTGTTTATTTATCTTTATCTTCTAGCACCTAGGGCAATTCTGGGTACAAAATATGTACTTAGTAAGTATTTACTAATGGACTGACTTGTTCTTATGGTAAGAAATGTGACCACAGATAACTTTGGGTCATATTCTTTGAGCTCTCGGTTGGAGGAGAGAGAACATTTCTCACCAATTGTTGGCTGTAAATATCCTAAGGAAGGATTTGACTGGCTCAGCCTTGGAGTTAGGAGGACAGGGTCTGTGATGGGCAGTTTCACCTGAATTTTATGGTTAGAGTTGAGGAGGAGCCATCTTCCAAGAGAAAAGGGAGACATGTCTGGGTCTGACCTGCTTTGACTTCTTAAATTATATATATTGCCATTCCATGAGGCCTCTCTTCCTGCCAGGATCAGGGGCACACAGGAGCCATGTGGTCTGTGCCAGCCAGTCGCCTCCATCAGATTCCTTTTAGGGGCTTCTCCTCTAGAGGCTCCATGTGAAGTCCCAGTGGTACAGTCCTAGTTACTTTGCCTCCTTCTGCCTGGTTTTCTTTCAGATCACCTCGGCCAGCTCTCAGACACTCAGGGGACATGTTCTCTGCAGGACCACCCTGAAGGACTCCTCTGAAAATTGCTGACCTGAGAGGATGGCCTCAGAGCTGACTTGGGCAGTCCTCCCCAACAGGAAGGGGAGACATTGCCAGTCACTGAGGAAAGAGGTCATGAAGCTGTGGAGATAAGCTGCAAGGGGTGAAGCAACTTTATGTCAATGGAAAACGTGTCTCTTTAAAGCTGCTATGTGAACAGCTTTTATAGTCATTAAATTTACCTAAACTAAAGTTAACCCTTTGTCTCTCAATTTTACTTCATTTTTACCTTGGTTAGTGTTTCTGGAGTTTTCCCTGCAGTCTGTGTTAAGTGTTTTCCAACCCAGTTTCTCCTGTGGACACTGCTACCTCTCTGGTTTTCTCCTCTGGGCCTAGGAGGTAGAGACTGAAGGAGAGGAAGGTGGGGAGAACCATTTGCTTGGGAAAACTGCTCTCGACCCTCCTGACATTTGCATTGGATGCCACTAACTTAGCTGCCTATCGCTGCACTTTATTTTACGTGTTTTACCTGAGGATTTCCCTCATGGTCCTCTTTTTTTCTGACACCAAAGTTGACTTTTAAATTGTTCTAAAGCCACTAAAGCAAAAAACTTGATAAAACACTCTGCTTTCCTTTACAGCCCCCACAACAAAAAAAATTATTTGTTGGAAAAAAATGTTTTTTTTACTTGAGATGAAACAATATCGTCTGGGCACGGTGGCTCACACCTATAATCCCAGCACTTTGGGGGGCTGGGGTGGGCGGATCACTTGAGCTCAGGAGTTTAAGACCAGCCTGGCCAACGTGGTGAAACCCTGACTCTGCTAAAAAAACTCCAAAAGTTAGCTGGGCATGGTGACAGGCGCCTGTAGTCCTAGCTTCTCAGGAGGGTAAGGCAGGAGAATCACTGAACCTGGGAGGTGGAGGCTGCAGTGAGCCGACATCATGCCACTGCCCTCCAGCCTGGGGGAAGCGCGAGACTCCATCGCAAAAATAAAAAAAAAAAAAAGAAACTGTTAATTCAAAACATAAACTGGGCATGGTGGCTCACACCAGTAATCCTACCACTTTGGGAGGCTGAAGTGGGTGGATTGCTTGAGCCCAGGAGTTGGAGACCAACCTGAGCAATGTGGCAAGACCCTGACGCTATAGGGAAAAAAAAAAAAAAAAATTAGCTGGGTGTGGTAGTGCAGTCCTGTAGTCCCAGCTACTTGGGAGGCTGAGATGGGAGGATCACTTGAGCCCAGGAGATAGAGGCTGCAGTGAGCCGTGATCACACCACCACACTCTAGGCTGGGTGACAGAGCAAGACCCTTTCTCAAAAAAATAAAAAACATGAAAACCAACAAAACTTAGAGATGTGGTTTACCTCTGTCACTCACTTCTTTAAAAGTTTTCATGAGTGTTCAGTCAAAACCAACTCTCCCCTTGAAATGTTATCTGTCTGAATTTCCAAGTGGACCACAGGACTGTAGACTGTCTTGGAATGTCCTCAGAAGGCTCTGTGATAGATCAGGCACAGAGTAAAAACCCAAGTCCTTTCAAATGGATGAGGAAAAGACAAGGATAGAAGAAGCTTTTCAAACTTCATATTCTCTCCTGTAGCTGTGGTCTCTTCTTCCTCCTTTGCCTCCTTGGAAGCCTCGTTGCCCTCCAAAGCCTCCCTGGCCTTTGCCACCAGCATTTTTTAGCCTGTGAGGTCTGACAGCACTTGGAGTTTTAGAAAATGTCATTACCAAGGCCGGGCGCGGTGGCTCAAGCCTGTAATCCCAGCACTTTGGGAGGCCGAGACGGGTGGATCACGAGGTCAGGAGATCAAGACCATCCTGGCGGCCGGGCGCGGTGGCTCAAGCCTGTAATCCCAGCCCTTTGGGAGGCCGAGACGGGCGGATCACGAGGTCAGGAGTTCGAGACCATCCTGGCTAACACGGTGAAACCCCGTCTCTACTAAAAAATACAAAAAAAACTAGCCGGGCGAGGTGGCCGGCGCCTGTAGTCCCAGCTACTCGGGAGGCTGAGGCAGGAGAATGGCGTAAAAACCCGGGAGGCGGAGCTTGCAATGAGCTGAGATCCGGCCACTGCACTCCAGCC
>NC_037678.1:69695343-69810478 GCF_003255815.1 Theropithecus gelada
GCCCAACCACAAATTATGTGTGAGCTTGGACCAAGCCCTGCTTCTCTGGAGCCTCAGTTTCCCCTTCTGTCATTCCCTGGGAGGTTGAAACCATCCAGTGAAGGCCAAGCCTGCCCCACTTTTTGCACTAGATAGGGAGAGTAATAAACACAGGCTCCACCCCCTCTTGCTTGGCAAAAACGGGGAGGGGCCTCACTTACAGAGCACTTACTATGTGCCAGGAGTCTATGGGTGAGCCGCCTCTGTGACTGATTCGCTTCCAGAGGCCGCCTGGCCCCCAAATCTCATTTCATGCCCACGGCAATCCTGGGAAGCAGATATTACCACTCCCATCTTATGGGGTAGGGGGCAGGGCAGGAGTGGAGGACTGAGGCCCAGAAAGGGTGGAGGTTTGCCCAAGATCCCACAGCACCAAGGCTGGGACATTTCCTCACCCATAGTGTGTCCGTCCTTCTGACCTCAGCATCTTCAGTAAGAACTCCTGAATATCGACTTGTTGTGAGGCCTTGGGACGGTCCATCCTCCTCTCTGGGCCTTAGTTTTCCCACCTATGAAATGGGAAAGTTCCCACCTTTGGACAGGCAGGGTGGGAGTCTATGGGTGAGCTGCCTCTGTGACTGATTCTCTTCCAGAATCAGCCGGCCCGGGCTTTCGGTGCGGTCAAGGTGAAGATCTCAAGCAACTGGGGGAACCCAGCCTTCACTTGCCTGTACCGCGTGCGAGTGCATGGCTCTGTGGCCCCGCCCGGAGAGCAAGCCTCACCAGAACCCCTACCCTGAGAGAGATTAAAATTTATTCTTCACCCCCAGACCAAGGCTGAGTGTCTTTTGGCCCCAAAGAGAGAGAGTGGGCTAGCCTTTGTCCTCTGAGCATTTGACGGTTAGCAATGGTTGATCCCATGCCGGGTGCCCAGGCACCTTCTCAACAGCCCCAGGAGACCCCATTCACAGATGGGGACAGTGAAGGCTCCAAGCAGCAAACTGACTTGCTGCAGGTGGCAGCCAACAAATGGCAGCTCCAGGATTCAAACCCAAGCAGTCTGACTCCCGTATGTGAGAAGTCTTTCTTGCTTCAAGTTAAGCTCTGTCCCCAAACTATGTGTGACATCGGTCAGCACCCTACCCTCTAGGAGCCTCGGTCTCCCTAGCCATAAAATACGGACAGGATTTTGGTTATTGTGTCACACAAGGTGATAGATCAGAGGTCCCAACCCTACCCACTGTGGAGTGTTTCAACATCATACTGACAATTTACTGTGTGACATTGCGCAAGTCAGACACCCTCTCTGGACTTCAGTTTTTCCAGGTATGTAAGTATTGTTTCGCAAACTTCAGTCACTCATATTTTGTCCGTGTAATCTTTGCCATAGCTGAGGTCCCTCCTGCTCTAGCATTGTCTTGAGAGCTTATAGAGGTGCTAAAAACAGTGCCTATTCCTGGTACCTACAGCAGCTGTGTGCACAAGGCTCTCAGCACAGAGCATAACACACGATGGGTGCTGGGTAAATGATCCTCGAGGTTATTGTCAACCTCTGGCCCCAGACAAGTGATAGGAGGCCTAGTCCTCTGGGAGGGGCTGAGCTCCAGAATAGGGCAGACTGGCCCAGCCGGAATGGCAGCAGGAACTGGAGCCTTCAAAGGAGGGAATTCCTGGCAGGCAGGGGCAGGGAAGTGGAGATGCTGGCACAGGGCCAGCTGGGCATTAGAAGGGTGGACAGATCACAAATATGCTTGTCTCCAGGGAGGGCACCCTGCACCAGCCTGCCCTGCTGCAGAATCTGCCACCCTGGCCATCTGCCAGGCCTCCACGCCAGCACCCAGGGTTCCTCCAGCACCTGGCCCAAGCCCATCTCTGATGGACCTCACAGTGGAATGGGCTTCAAGGGGTCACCTCACATCCCTGCTGCTCCCTGCTCCTCCCAGCAATCAGGGGACCTGGAAGCCACACACGTCCAGCCTGGCATCATTAGGGCAGTCTTTCTGTAAACCATTCTTGTTTTTAAAAAGCCAAATCAAACTGAGGTTGCTAAAAAGCGAATCCATTGAAAAACCCCACTTCCCCCACCCCCTCATGCCCTTCCCAGGCTCACTCCTCTAACTGGCGTGTGTTTTTTCCCAATCACTTGTCTTTTAAGTGTCTTTTGTTCAACAGATTTTCTCGAAAATATTATCAACTCAATGTTTTTCTTTATGGCATCTAAGTTGTGTGCATTGTTGGGAAGGACATCCCCAGTTCCAAGTTTATAGACATATACTCCTGTATTTTCTTCTACTAATCTTTTTTTTTTTTTTTTTTTTTTTTTTTTGGGAACAGGATCTCACTCTATTGTCCAAGCTGGAGTGCAGTGGTGTGATCTCAGCTCCCTGCAACCTCCACCTTCCAGGTTCAAGCAATTCTCCTGCCTCAGCCTCCTAAGTAGCTGGGACTACAGGCGCCCACCACCACACCCAGCTAATTTTTGTACTTTTTGGTAGAGACGGGGTTTCACAATGTTGGCCAGGCTTGTCTTCTATTAATTTGATTATACACATATTTTATACATACATATATATGAATATATATACACTTGTTAGTGCATAAACCCACACAAGATATAAATGTATAAAACCTCCTTAACGCATTTGGAATTTATTTTTGCATGGTGTGAGGTAGGGAATCTAATTTAATTTTTGTGTGTTACTACCCAAAGACCACAATATGGGATCATCATTGAATGGTTTGTCTTTTCCCAGAGCTTGGAAACACTCTCCATGCAGTGCCTGGCCTCTTTTTTGTTTCATTGAGCCCCACCTGGTCCTGCATCAGCACCATGCTCTATGACTCCAGCTTTGGAATACATTTGGTATGTGCCAGCACCCCATCTTTCTTCCTGTTTCAAAACTTTCTTGGCCATTCTCATCCACTTTCTTTTCCAGGCAAACTGAGGGTCAGCTTGTCAACTTACATTTTTAAAATGCTGCTGAATTGACACTGGTTTTATGCATGAAGAACAAATCTCTTGGCCATGTTAGCTCTTCTCAAAACATGGACTCTTCTCCCATTTCTTATGATTTTCCTTCAACATCCTTCAGTCAGGTGTCCTCACTTTTTTCATATGAATTCTGTACTTTTCTTGCCAGATTTAATCCTGGATACTTTACCAGTTTTAGAGTTGTGATGAATGGGATCCTTACCCTTGGTGACATTCTCTATGGTCAGGGCTGTGGTGGAGGAAGCTCCTGCTGCCTGACACTCATGTGGCACTCGACCCAACCCCATGTCACCCTCCTGAGAGTTCACGTAATTCTCCCAGAAGGACACCCGGTCCACAAACACTACGTAATCCACAGTGTGTCACACCTGTCACCACATCTCCCCCCTCTCCCCGCCCCACCACGGGGACTGAACATTCCCCTAAACAAGGAAACCAAGACACAGAAAGATGTGGCAGCTTCCCAAGGTCATACAGTGAGTCACAGTGATGCTCTGACCCTCAGTCCAGACCTGCCAGGCCCCAGAATGCTCGGTCCCCGCCCAACCCTTCCTACAGCCATTCAGGTCCCAGTGGGTTTGGCTGAGCCAACTCTGTGGAGCCGTGAGTAGAAGGTTGAACCGTGATTCTTACAGTGATGTCCCAGGGAGCAGATGGTGCCCCCACCAACCCAGATGGCTGAGACCGTCACACAAACAATGTACAGGTGCTCGATGAATGGGAGTTCTGTCATACGTCCGAGGAGCCCCACTGCGTGCAGCTCAGCCCCCTGCCCAAATGATTAGGTCCCCTTTATCCACCCACCCCTTCCCCACATCCCTCCCATCCTCCAAGGTCAGCAGTCCCTGGATGGAGCATTACAGTTCACAGTGCAGTCGAATAGCCCCTCTGTGTGGACAAAGAGGCTGAGGCCCTGCGAGGGACCCGGTCTCACCCAAGTCCCACAACAGGACCTTGATTCAGCCCAGCAGGGACAGGGACTCGTTTCTGGGGCAGCAGCAGAACAAAGGTCTCTCTCCCACCTACCCCCAGTCCAGGTCCACAATGCACAAGGCTGGCCGCCTGCCCGCCACTCAGCCCACCCACTGGACTACAGCAGAGGAGCCGGCCGCCAGCCAGGGTGGGATCCAAGGCAACCAAGACAAGAACCGGAGGTGCAGAGTGCCAACCACCCACAGGGCCCCAGAGTGGCGCCTCCGTTAAGCCCAGTTCAAGCCCTGAGGTTTTAGCTAATCCGCTAATCCCTGGAGACTAGACCAGGCATGGCTGGGGCAGGCTGCTTCTCTGAGACTCAGAGACCCCTGGACAGACGGTGGTGAGGTCCTCAGCGATGAGACCCCATACAGATGGTGGCAAGGGCCCAGTGATGAGACTCAGAGACCCCGGACAGTGGCAAGGGCCCAGTGATGAGACTCAGAGACCCCTGCATGAGACCCCTGGACAGACGATGGCAAGGGCCCCAGTGATGAGACAGAGCCTAGGCCCTTCCCCTGGCCTGTGCCCCTTCACCGAGTACCCAAGGGAGTCGGTCTTTAAGCCTCACTTTCCTCATCTGCACCAGGAGATGCCTGTCCTCACCTTCTCCCTCCCTGCCAGAGGTGGCCTGAGGCCCCCAGGATGCCGGTGTGAAAGGCTCTTGCTGGCTGTATGATAAGTGGGGTCCCCACAGCCTAGCACAGAGCCTGTCACGCAAGAGCTGCTCCATAAATAGAAGCGGATGAGTGAACAGGAGGGCTTTCGACGCCGGGAGCTGCCAGCGGGGGAGATGGCACAGCTTCAGACTCTGGGAACCGGAGCAAACAGCGACGTTTATTTGCAGCATAAGGCCCGCTGTGGATGGGCAGGGGGCTGGCATGGCCTGCCCTCGCCCAAGTCCCCAGGGGACACTCCTTGAGAGTCCTCACTGAGGCTAGGTTCAGGGTCACAAGCACACCAGCAGCATTCCCTGGACAAGACAATCTCAAGGTGACAATCTCATGGTGGTTCATCCACAAATGAGTGGGAAGGAAAGCAAGGGCTGAGAAGTGGGAGGCCTGGGGTCCAGCCAAAGCCCTCTCTGGGCCTCAGTTTCCCCATCTACACAATGGGCACACCACTTCCTACTCTATCGGCCTCACAATGGTGCCCACCAGCTGACACCCAGGATGCTGGGCAGAGAGAGGGGAAAAAAAGAAAGGAAAAGAAGATAGAAAAGAAAGAGGAAGAAAGAGAAAGAGAGAAAGAGAGAAAAGAGAGAAAAGAAAGAAAAGAAAGAAGGAAGGAAGGAAGAAAGGAAGGAAAGGAAGGAAAGGAAGGAAAGGAAGGAAGAACAAGACCAGACCAACCCTATTAATCCTGACCAGAGTTAGAAAGTGTAAAGTCGGCCGGCACAGTGGTTCATACCTGTAATCCCAGCAGTTTGGGAGACAGAGGCAGGCAGATCACTTGAGGCCAGGAGTTTGAGACCAGCCTGGCCAAGATGGCAAAACCCTGTCTCTGTTAAAAACACAAAAAATTAGCTGGGCATGGTGGTGCACACCTGTAATCCTAGCTACTCAAAAGGCTAAGGCAGGAGAATCGCTTGAACCTGAGAAGCAGAGGTTGCAGTGAACTGACATTGCGCCATGGCACTCCTGCCCAAGTGTCAGAGCGAGACTCCATTTCGGGAAAAAAAAAAAAAAAAAAAAAAGTAAAGTCATCAAGACTTAGAACCTACCCCCACAAACCATGACACCCACTGGCCCCCAAAACATCTAGGAATGCCCTGGCCAAGCCAGCAAGTTGGGAAGACACGGGGTGTCAATCCCATGCAGAGAAAGGTAAAGAAATTTACCTGTAAGTACCTAAGCAGTGTTTTCTTTTTTTTTTTTTTTTTAGATGGAGGCTCACTCTGTCGCCCAGGCTGGAGTGCAGTGGTGCGATCTCTTCTCACTGCAACCTCTGCCTCCTGGGTTCCAGCAATCCTCCTGCCTCAGCCTCCCAAGTAGTTGGGATTACAAGTATGCACCAACACGCCTGGCTAATTTTTATTTTTTAGTGGAAACGGGATTTCACCATGTTGGACAGGCTGGTCTGGAATTCCTGACCTCAAGCGATCTGCCTGCCCCCAGCCTCTCAAAGTGCTGTGATTGCAGGCATGAGCCACCACGTCCAGCTGTTAAGCAGTGTTTTCATATTAAATTATGTTATGGGATAGAAAGCCAAAATCAGGCTAATCTATGTAAAATAATCAGAGCCTTCTGCTGCACTCTTTTGGGCTATGTCTCCAGTGGGTTCCCGGCCAGCTGCCTTCAGAGAGACTGAGATCAGACCCACACTGGCCAACCTTCTCATCACCCTCCAAATACCTCTCCCTCGCCCTCATGAGCTGGGGGGCCTCAGCCAGTATCTGAGGCACTGAGTCCAGGTTCTGCCTTCGGTGTCCACACCAGGCAAGGCTAGCTCATTCCCCCTTTCCCGAGTCCAAAGGTCTCTGCAGGATCTGGTGATCACAAGAGCCCTGCCACGTGCAGGCTGCTGGACTGCAGGACATGAGCACTCCGGCACTGCCGGGGGAAGCTGGGTAAGTAACACCTCAGCTTGGCCACCTCCCGGCTATATGACCACTCACCAGTCCCTACCCCTCGCAGGGCCTTTGTTCATTCAGGAAGGACTAGACCAATGCCTCCCCTTCCGTTCAGGTGTGGATGACTGAGTGGCCTGCTGGGCACTGTGTGGGGTCCTGAAGCCAGTGGAGCTAGCTCAGGGGTCGGCCATGGGGCTCAGGCAGGCAGGGCAGTGCTATCGACCACAACCCCACCAGGAAGGCCAGGGTTGGAGCTGACCATCAGTGTTGGGCACCAGGAGGTCACACTGGAACTTGACAATTCATAGGCTGAGGTCTGACACCTGGGCTGGTGAAGGAGGAGGCATCAGAGGGGATCTCCCTCCACCACCAACCTTTCATCCTTCAGAGGGAATGTGCCTGAATCCCCAAGGGCCTCACTTACAAGAACATTCCTCCTGAAAAGTGAGGACCTGGTGAGGGAGGCACAGCAGAGAAAGGGCGTCTCTGAGGCTCTCCCCAAGAGGGACTGCCCTGGAACAGCCTGGGACAGGAATCCAGCACTCATCCCTGCTCACTCGCTGTGTGGCTGAGGGCAAGTCTCAACCTCTCTGAGCCTCTGTTTCTGCCAATGTGACCAGACTCCCTGGGAGCAAGGAGGGAGTGAGCTCTGGCCCTGCAAAGTTTGGAGCCAGTCCCTGGATCCACAGGGAAAGAGGGACAGAAAGAGAGGTAGCCTCCTGGGAGCAACTGCAATGAGAGGACTCCCTGAGCAGCTGTGACTGCGGAGCCTGCCCGCTGCCTAACCTCTGCTCCCCAGGAAGTCTGGGCCATGCCTGCAGCCATCCTGCTCATCTCTTCACGTCCACAGAGACTGTGAGTTTGCGTCCATCAACCACAAGCATGGCTGTGAGGACCAGATCCTGCAAAGGGGATCGGGACTGAGGCAAAGAGGAGCTCCCAAGTGTTGGGAGCTAAAAAGGCCAAAGGAATCGAGACCAACCTAGCATTACACTGAAGGCTATACGATCGAACAGCAAACTGTTTATCATGAATGCAGGATGTGGGCAAACTCACGACTGCGCCTACTGCCAGAAGGTTTGCTGAGGGCCCTGGCGCCATGCTCCTTGAGGTTATCTACTGGGACATCTAGAGCCTATTATTCGAAGAATGCAGTCTTGAAAGCCTGCTGTAAATCAAGTCACTGACCGACAACCACCCCGCCTTCTCCCTATCTCCTTTACCCAATAAAATGCGAAGGGCTCTAAAGCTCAGGGCCCTTGTTCACTAGAAGCAAGGAGGCCCCTGACCCCTTCTTCCAAATATACTCTTTTGTCTTTATCTTTATTACCATGTTTGTCATCCTTTGTTCAGTCCCCCAGGGTTCATGCAGGTGACACCCATGAGTCACCCCACCCCTCAGGACCCTCCCTGGCCCCCAGCCCCACCCGGCACCGGTGATCTGTGCATGGAAGTGCAGCTTCCTGTGGGCCTGCTGCTGAGATCATTCCATTCCTATCACGAGCCTTTGGCCTGAAGCTCTGTCCCTGTCTGTGCTGCTCTCGGTCACTCACCCCTCAGTGGGGAGGAGTCCGGCAGGGCCTATGGCACAGGGACAGTGAGGGGAGGAACTGGAGGGTGAGGGTGCCTCATGCAGCACTCACTTCTTTGAGTCCAAGCAGCAGGAACGGCAGCGAGTCAAGCCATTGGGTCCACACAGCAGGAGCTCCACGTGGGCGCACATCTCTACCACCCACCGGCCCTCCTCCAACAGCACCATGGGGGCGCCCAAGTCACCTTTAGCCCGAAGGTCACTGCTGGCAAGTGTAAGAAGCACTGTGGGGTACCTGTGACTGTCCTCAGCCCTATGAGAGCCCAAGAGCCCTGCCGCCAGCCCATGTCTTCTCCTCACCAGGGAATTCAGCTGCCAATCATGCATCCCCATTTTATGAATGTGGAAACTGAGGCTCTAAGAGGTGTAGACACTTCCTCAGGGTCACACCAGGAGTGAGTAGAGAAGCTGAGATTTGAACCCAAGCCAGTCAGTTCAAGTCCAGAGCCCACGTTCTGCAGAGCATCAGCTCAACCCTGAGACACTACCTGTTCTAGGGTCCTCCCCATCCTGACATCTCATGCTGAGAAAATGAGTCCTCATGTTGAGAAACACTGATCTAATTCAAGCCCCACGTGGCAAACAGAGGCCCAGAGAGGAGCAAGGTCTTGCCTAAGGGTACACAGTGTGTCTATGGTAAAAATGGGCGTAAGTGCAAGCCTCCATGGGCCTTTTCTTCCTGTAATTCTACCACTGGGATAAAGATTCAGCAGCTCTGAAAACTAAACTTGCCAGGCCCTGATAGTTAAACCCTGTCTCGGCCTCAATACTTGCAGTTTACACGGGAAGCCGTGTTTGACTTCTCTCTACACCCCAGGACTGTGAAACCAGGACCGCAGTGCCCACTTTTGGGTGTGTGAGCATTCCAGCCTGAGGCTGGACTCAGCACAGGAGCCAGTGTGCCACTGAGCAAGTCACAGCTCCCCTCTGAGCCTCAGTTTGCTAATCTATAAAACAGAGCAGTCATTTTGCCTGACAGGGACCATTCTGAGAATCAAATGGGACTGCGGCCATGAGGCTATGGAAAGAGGAACAAAGTTCTCAGCAAACATCAGAGGGGCGCTGGCAGTCACCACTTCATGGCTACGTCCCCTGTGTCAATTTCTTGTCCTCACGGGCCCACTCTGATGGTGTCACATCTCTGTTTGTTCTCCCTGTCTTGATGGAAGTCTTTCCAGAAAGGACGTAGCTCCTTCAGCCATGAAGAAGAGCTGTTAACCCCTTCACCTGCTGAACCGTGGGGCCATGTCCAGCCTATGCACCCGAATTCTGCTCTTAGTTTTCCACGCTCTGCTGTCAGCATGCCCCTCCCCTCAAAGCCTCCTGCACCTTCCTCCAGCTTCTTGTCTATCATAATGATAATAATAATCACAGCTCATAATTACTGGGCATTAGGCACCCTCAGAGGATCAAGATAAAGACACGGGCTGTTTTAAAAGAAAAAACAGTGTGGTTAAAAGCATCACCTAACAAAAGGAAAAAGAAGAACAATCTCTGCAGCTAGACTTCTTCCTGGGTTCAAATCCCAGCTTCACCACTAACCAGCTAGGTGACCCTTTGGCAAGAGACTTTACCTACCCGTGCCTCAGTTTCCTAATCTAACTGATTGGAATAATATTAGTAGCTACCTCTTAGAATTGTGAGGATTAAAAGTAAAATCTTTAGAACATATCAAGCCTTTTGAATAGTGCTTGGTGCATAACAAGTGCTCTGTAAATGTTAGTCATTACTACTGCAGAGGCAGGACAGCCTGCTGGTTAGGGATGTAGCTTCCTCCTAACTGTGTGACCTTGGACCAATTACCTGACCTCTCTGAATCCCATGGGTGCAGGGGTTAAATGTAGTCATGCCTTGCATAAAACAACTACTCAATAAAAAATTGTTATTTTTCCATGCCAGGCACTATGATGATTTCATTGAATACTCACAACATCTCCTGGGGTAGGTAATACCATTGAACCCATTTTATAGATGAGAAAACAGAGGCTTAGAAAAAAAAGGTCTAATACAGGGCAGAATTCGAATTCAGTTTCAGGCCATCTGGGTCCATGCCCTTAACAGCTATACTACATCACCAGCCTAACATGCTCTGAGCTTTGAAAAACCTGTATCCAAGGTGGTTAGAACTCGGTGAACACATTGAACAAATTGGCACCGAGAGAGGACTTAAAACACGTCTCACCTACATCATGCATGAGGACCTGTGGAGTTCCGAGGCTGTGATCCGTGGCCCGAGCCAAAGTCTAGAAGCCTGAGGTTGCAGTAATTGTGAGCTCCTGATGAGTGAGGAGTTTCTGGTTGGGCTGTGATTGCTGCACGGAGAATCTAGGGGCCGAAGCACAGGGCCATCCCCTCACCACCAACTTCTGCGTGCAGGGAGGGGTCTGCAGGGGGAACGTTGATCAGGACAGAGAACAAAGCCAACAGGAAGGCCTGGGAATGCCCAGGGAGGGCGCATACCCTTGGAGCCATGGCTGGGCCACTGTCAGAGGACCAAGCTGTGGGGCAATGGCTGTGTTCCTTGACATCAAGTGCAGAGCCACCTGGGGACAGGGGATACACCGAAGGCACATCAGACACAGCAGGGGCTTCGGACCCCCCATCCCCCACTCGCCTCTAGCCTGAGCCCTGCACCATGGCCCATGAAAATGGGCCATCCAGCCACGATGCCCTGGACAGTGTCCAGGATGCTCAGGTGCCCAGGGGCACCAGCACTAAGGGCAAGAGTGGGTGGGAAGGGCAGGGAGGGACGAGTCACAAGCCCATCCCACAGCTGGACCCCCAGGGCCTCTCCTTGGACACCACTTAGCGGGTAAGGCCCAGAGAAAAGCAGGCAGGATATGCCCCACCCCAGTCACAGCAACCGTCTGGCCGACCATTCTGGTTTGCCCAGGACTCGGGGGTGCCCAGGATGTGGGACCTTACGTTTGAAAACCAGGACAGTTCCAAGCAAACCAGGACAAGCTGGTCACCATCTACAACAGGAAATAAGGGCTAGTGACACAAGTAGGCTGACTGGTTTCCTGATTTTGATGTGGTTTAAATAAAAAGTACGAAAACCCCTTATCAGGCTGTAGCTCACCTAACTTCCAACCAGTCAGCAGCCAAAGACACAGGAAGCTATTAACCACAAGTCTCTGCTTTAGCGGGCTAGGGACTTCCCTGGGGCTCCGCATGTGCAGTTAGACTTAACTTCTTCATTTAATGCTGCAAATCACACACAAGGGTGGAGATTAAAAATGCTGATGTTACATGCAATGTTTGAAAAAACTTGTTGAGCCACTGTGCAAATGCTAGAGAAACCCCTCCTCCTGTCCAAGCCCTGGCGAAACCCTTCCCTATAGAAAGGCCCTAGAAATCTAACTCACACACTCCCCTGGGGAGCAGCCCGCCCTTTTCCTTTCACGTTGCTGACTTCCCTCGTGCACAAGCTAAACAAAGCTCTTTCTCTTTGCTGCTATGTCTGGTGATTGCTCTTGATTTCTATCCTGGCAGATTACAAGAACCCAGGGCGCCGATAACACTAGAACCTCCGGATGCCTGAGAGGAGAGAGAATAAGGGTGAGAAGCAGCGCCTGAGAGAGCAGAGAGGCGGAGACAGAGAAAACACAAGGCCAAAGACGGGAGGCAGTGAGACTGAAGCAGAAAGAGAATGGACGGAGAAACAGGAAGACACAGTCACAGCTAGAGACACAGAGACGGGGGAAAGAGAGGCAGGAAGTGGAATGGGACAGGGAGATGGCGTTCATGGTGGAGGGTGTCCAGGTTCTTGGCATCTTGAACGAAGAATTGGACAAAACACACAAACAAAGCAAGGAAGGAATGAAGAGATTTATTGAAAATCAAAGTACACTCCACAGTGTGGGAGCAGGCCCGAGCATAGGGGCTCAAGGTCCCCGTTACAGAATTTTTGGGAGTTTAAATACCCTCTAGAGCATTCCATTGGTTACTTGAGGTACACCCTATGTAAACAGAGAGGATGAAGTAAAATTACAAAGCTATTTACTTGGCCTACACCCCATGGAGAGGATATTTCCTGTCCTAGCTGAAGTGGGAATTGGTCTTATGTTCTCTGCCTCCAGACCCTATTTTCCTGCTCACTGGGGGCAATCCAAAGACCCTGTGACTGCCTCCCTGTCCCAGCTGAACCCTCAGCCCCCCACCTCCCGCCCTGGGCCCCCCACCTTGCCTCCCACCCCCACCCCATGCTCATGTTGGTTCACGGTTGAGCACAGAGGCCCCCGCCTGCCGGTACCCCATCTAGGGAGACAGGTTCAGGGAGGGAAGAGCCTCACAGGGGTCCCACAGCACCTCAAAGCGGGAGCTGGAGCCCACAGCTGGGCCCACTCCGTGCTGCCCATGGCACTGGGAGGAAGGGAAAGCACCTCACAGCCCTCCCCCAGCAGCTGCTGTGTGCCAGGTGGCATGCCCGGGCATAATGGCCTCTCCCCAGCAGCTGCTGTGTGCCAGGCGGCATGCCCAGGCATAACGGGCATGAGACAGGCAGTATTGTCACCCTGGTTTTGCAGATGAGGCTCAGCAAGGAGCTATCTCTGACCTGAGGTCACACAACCAGGACTCGAACCCAGCCTTGCTAGCCCCAGACCCCAAGCTCTTTCCCCAAGACTGACAAGAAGACCAGAGGGTGGAAAGGGGGCTTGGTGTCCCCTGGACCCTGCGGCTCAGCACTTTAGCCCCACCCAGACCAAGACAAGCCCACTGTGGAAGAGGAATCCCACCCCCAAGCCTCCCCAACCCAGCCTCAAGCCAGGGGCTCAGGAGGCCGGAGACAGGGCTGGGGTCTGAAGGAGGGAGCCAGGATGGGGCTGAGACCCGGACCCGGCCGTGCCATTGATTCGTTGTGTGGCCCCTGCCTGGTCCCATTCCATCTCTGGGCCACTGCCCTGACCTGCAGTGTTGCTGTGAACTCTGAGGAAACGGGGTTAGGGTGCTAGGCCACGCCACCAACACAAAGCGCAGCTCTCTTCCCACCTGAGAATCGGGCAAGTGAGCAAGAGTTGTGCCTACGTCCCTGGGCCCCTGGGTCTGCTCAGTTTCCCTACTTTCCAAAATATCCATGTCCTAAGACCACCTGGTCCTCATCATCTCCTGAGCCTCAGTTTCCTCATCTGAATAATAGGCGCAGCTCAGCCCATTGCATTATTCTCCTCCTTCCTTGCAGTATTCTGGGGGACTGAGCACAGCCTCTGGGTGCCTCGAGCAGTTTCTGGGTCCTGGGATGTTTCTCTTCCCACAAGCGGCACCACCAGCCGGGGCAAAGTAGGCGTGTGTCCCTGGTCATGGTGGCCTGCTGGACACTTTCCAGTGTGCTCTATGACCCCCAGCCATGGCTCAGCCTTTCCAGGCTCAACGGGAATGAGTGGAATTGCAAGGGCCCCAGGGCTCACCAGGCAGGATCGCGGCTCCCGCATGCTTTTGGAGACCAGGATTTGGACATGCGTGGCCAGGAAACTGCCGTGAGACGGCATAGGCTGAGTCAGCCGGCTGCCCCCTGCCTTGCCACTGCTTTCTGTGGGTTACAGGCAATGCCAGGCTTCTAGCTGACCTATCCCATGGACTGTCGGCAACTGGTGAGAACTTCCTGTGTGCCCAGGCACCTTCATGAGCCACCTTCCCTCTCCCACCCCCATCCTCCCTAAAGTCAGGGCTTATCAGAGGATAAAGTAGGCCAGGGGTGACAGGGTATCTGAGGGGATATCTAAGCAGAGCCTGAGGGAGAGGCCATTCCATCTGGGGGAAGGCCTTTTCAGTCAGAGAATAGGGTCCTGTTCTCCAAACACAAAGGTCCTGTTTGGCCCTGGGCTTATAGACCCCCTCCTCCAGGAAGCCGTCTTGGATTGCTTCTCCCACGTCTGCCCACTCTCCCGTGAGATTTGCCTGGCCGGCACAGAAGACTGGGCTTGCGTTCAGGACAGATAATCTGCTGGATAAGCTAACAAGAAGCTGCATCCATGCTGTAGAGGAATAATCCGTGCCCCAACAGGAAAGGGCGGGGTCTTCCTCACTCTGGTGTCCCCAGTGCCCCGCACACAGTCGATGCTTAACAAGAGTTGAGCACATGTGAAATTTGGAAGTGGTACCAGAAAATGAGGTCAAGGGTGGCTTCTTTCTGAGGACAAAGCTGTCCCCACACTCTTCTCAGTGCCCTCATGTCCCATGTCCTGATGGAGGGACTCCCGTCCTTGGGCTTCCAGCCTGTGGTCATGACCCCTCAGCCCAGCTGGGCCCGGGGAGACAGTTCTGCTCCAGTGCAGGGAGATGGCTGCGCATTCCTTTGTCTGGTGGCAGAAGTACATTGTTAGGGGCAGGCAGGATGCCCTCATGCATGTCTTCCTGCTCCTTTCAAGAGTAGCTGGGCAGTGGCTCTAGATCCTGGAGAAGGTTCAGCCCCCAAGGAGCAGCCATCGTGGGCGAGGCCTCCAGGAATTGCAGCACTGAGGCATTTACTCATCACATGAAGAATGATGTGTTTGAAGATTATGAGTCGTGCATGTGTGTGAGTATCTTAGTGAGTGAATGAGTGTGTGTGAGTCTGAGTGTGCGTGTGTGTGAGTGTAAGGGTATGCATGGGTGTGTATGTGGGTGTGTGCACAAATTCACATAAAAACAGAAAAGTCTCTGTCCACAGACAGGGAGAGTTCCAGGGACAATAGGAATTTCATGATCAACTTGGCAGTCAACCTGTTGGACAGCCTCCCACTCTGCAGCCCATGTCCTCCTAAACCCTCTGTGGGGCCGGGTGTGGTGGCTCATTCCTGTCATCCCAGCACTTTGGGAGGCCGAGGTGGGTGGATCACCCAAGGTCAGGAGTTCGAGACCAACGTGGCCAACATGGTGAAACCCCATCTCTAACAAAAATTAGCCAGGCGTGGTGACTTACGCCTGTAGTCCCAGCTACTCAGGAGGCTGAGGCAGGAGAATCGCTTGGACCCAGGAGGCAGAGGTTGCAGTGAGCCGAGATCACGCCATTGCACTTCAGCCTGGGTGACAAGAGCGAGACTCTATCTCTAAAAAAAAAAAAAAAAAAACAAAAAACCCTATGTGGGATGCAGTCGCCTAGGTGGTTAAAACGGGCACCACACAGACACCGGCAACTTACAGATGGACCCCAGTGAACTTTCTCACGACCGTGCTGAAGCCTCCTGCCCGGAAGGAGCTGTAGCCTCATTACCAGCACATGAGACCTGTGTGCCGCATGATGACTCACTGCGTCTGTGCCACTGGGACCGCTCCTCTATGTGCTGTGGCGCACCCTCTCCCCTCTCCATCACCCAGAATCCCCCCGTCACTTTCCCTCGGGGAGACCATGCTTTGGAGAATACACCCAGCACCCTCCTTACTTGTGCCAAGGAATGAAGCCCTACTGACCAAAGCCCGAGCGCTCGCAGAGAGCTGTTTGTGGCTCGCCAGGCAAATGAACCCTGGTTTTTTTTTTTTTTTGCGGGGGTAAGAAATCTGGAAGAAAATTGCACCAAAATGATCTCTGGGTGATAGAGTCCAGACGGTTTTTATTGACGTTGATGCTTTTCTCTGTTTCTCTTTTTTTTTTTTTTTTGAGACAGAGTCTCGCTTAGTCGCCCAGGCTGGAGTGCAGTGGCGCGATCTCGGCTCACTGCAAGCTCCGCCTCCGGGGTTCACGCCATTCTCCTGCCTCAGCCTCCCGAGTAGCTGGGACTACAGGCGCCCGCCGCCTCGCCCGGCTAATTTTTTGCATTTTTAGTGGAGACGGGGTTTCACCGTGTTAGCCAGGATGGTCTCGATCTCCTGACCTCGTGATCCGCCCGCCTCGGCCTCCCAAAGTGCTGGGATCTAAAGTTCTATACCCAGTCTGTGCTACTTTTAGAATCAGAAAAGAGCTAAATCCAAGTGGGGTTTATGCCATTGGTCCAAAAAGCAGAGAGCAGGCAAGGAGGGCGTGGGCACTCGAGGAGGCACCGGGGTGACCGGCGACCAGGAGGCAGGGCCTCAGTCCAGCTTCCTCGTGCCGGCTCCCGGGGGACGTTGGCTTCGTTTCCCCATCTGGGTTCTAAGCTCCTTCTGACTCTAGCGTTCTGGAATGATCTAGCTGGCATCCCAGGTAGGGCCTGGGTGGCAGAGGCTGGGTGTGGGCAGCAGGGCAGACACGGCTGCTCACTGGCTATTGGAGCTCAACCCTGCCTGTGATGCCCGGCCTGTGACGGCTGCATCTTGGACACCTGCTGCAGGGAGGGACGGCCTGTGGGCTCTGGTACCTGAGGCAAATCTCCAGGGTTGGCTGAAGTCAGGGTAGGAGATGAGACTCAGACCTTACAATTATTTAAGTGCCTACAACTCACCAGATCTAGAGTGTGTGAGAAACATAGTGAAAGTGTCACAGCAGCATGGTCTTAATTCCTTCAGAAAGCCCCACAGCCCGCAAAATTAACCTGTGCTCGCAGCTGTGCTTGCAGAAGCGAAGGCTGGAAGCCAGTAACCACGAACCAGCCACAGGATGAGCTGAACCGAGCAGTGCTGCCTTGACTGAATCTTGCCTCGTTACCCTGCGAAAATCTCCACCCAGGGGGAGCAATGCACCTTGCTAGGCACAAAAAGTGCTGGGTGCAAAAGACAAGACTGTGCAGGGTCCAGCCCCCGCTGGAAGAACCCACCTTTCTCCAGGAACCCCTGGCCCAGTCTCCACTTACCTGCCCTAAAAGCCCTTAAAATCCCCCTTTGCCCTATGCCTTAGGGAGAAGGTGCTTTGAGCAGGAGCTCCCCTTCCCCATTCTTTGATCAACAAATAAAGTTTGACTCTGCTTTGCCCAACCGGATTTTGTCTTCATGGCGCAAATAGCACCAGGCAGGGATAGGATGCATTAGGGTCAACTGACCCCTTCAAGGGTGGGTCACAGAATGTTATTGTAATGGGCCTGGGTGCACTGAGGGGAGGTTTGAGGAGTCCCAGAATCGGGGGTTTGGGGACAGGTTGGCCTATCCTGGTCCACGCTGTCCAGCCAGGTGGCCCCATGTCAGGATCATGGGTCTCTGAAGGAAACCCTGAATCACCCTCCAGGTCAGGGTTATGCAGAGGCCTCTAAGAAAATTCCCTGAAGCCTGGTAGCTACCACCCCTGTCTCCCCGACTCCCCAGCCCCAGTGTCCTTCCCCCGTGTCCTTCCTCTGGGCAGAGGAGGGGCCAGCCCTAGGCCTGGTCTCAGGCCTTTTCACCAGTTTATCCACACACCTCCCCACTTCCTGAGTTCTCCACCTGAGATGCTGTGCAGAGCACGATGTAATGGAAGGAGCGAGGACTTTAGCTCAGAAAACCCTGGGTTCGAATCCTAGCTCTACCAGTTTCTAGTTGTGAACCCTTACTCCTCGTTGAGCCTCAGTTTGCCCTGTTGTCAAATGGGGCAAATGCCTAAGAAGACTGTTGTCCAGCTCAAGTGAGCCCATGGGCAGGAGAGGGTTTTGGAAATAGAGTCTGGACTGGTGAGAAGCATCTCACTTATCCCCCTCGAGAGAGCCCACGGCCACCCCAGGCCCTGCCTGTCCTGCCTTTCCTTTCCAATCCCAGCTGCGCCCCTGCCCGGGCCCACAACTCACTTTCCAAACCTGCACAGACTACACCAGGGCTCCGCGACAGAGGGGCAGGACCCTGAGGCGCTGGCAACTAGGCCTGGGCACATCAGCTGGGCACCTTGGTAAAATGAGGCTGATTTCTGGGATCAGCCAATGAGACTTTGGCAGGGACACTCCCCTCCCACCTCGAGTGGTGGCCAAGGTCACCAAGTCCTTCGCAGGCTGGGCTAAACTGGACAGACACCAGGACAGGACAGTCAGGAGGGACCAGGGGTCCTTCCTTCCCAGGGAGCAAGGCCAGAGCCTAGGACAGGCCCCAAAGCCAACTCCACTGGACATAGCTTTGTGGGGGCTGAGTTATCTGGGACAGCCCAGCAGTTACACTCAAAGCAGCTGAGCCTGGCCAGCGTTCAAACACCGATTCCCCCACTTCCTGGTGTGATCGTGGGCAAGCGACTTCACCTCTCTGAGCCTCTGTTTCTTTCTCTGCAAAATGAGGTAATATCAGCACCCACCTCATGGAATGCTGTGAGGATTAAATGCACTTTTAGTATCTGGTTCGGGGACTGACACTTGGAACGTGTCTAATAAAGGTTGTCTCTCACTTCCTTCAACTTTGGGAAAGAAGGAATGCTGGGAATTGCATCCTTTTGCAGAAGGGAAAAAGAGTTCAAGCCCACTCCTTCTGGGATAAGTCAACGAGGGAAATCCGGTGAGGGTGGAAGAGAGGGATCGAGCACAGCCACCCCATTCCGTGCCTGGCTCGGAAACGCCGGTCCCTGGGTCAGTGGGGAGGTGGCAGGTAACTTAGAGTTCATCATTGGTTTGCGGGACTCTAGCTGAAATTTTCTGGGAGAACAACTGGGATTTAAGAGGACAGCATCAGTTACAAAGCTGAAAGAAAGCTCTAGAAACTAGGAAAATCGTCCGGGCCTAGTGGCTCATGCCTATAATCCCAGCCCCTTGGGAGGCCAAGGTGGGTGGGTCACCAGAGGTCAGGTGTTCAACACCAGCCTGGCCCACATGGTGAAACCCCATCTCTACTAAAAATACAAAAATTAGCCTGGCATGGTGCTGCATGCCTGTAATCCCAGTTACTTGGGAGGCTGAAGCAGGAGAATCGCTTGAACATGGGAGGCGGAGGTTGCAGTGAGCCGAGATCGCACCACTGCACTCCAGCCTGGGCAAGAGTGAGACTCTATCTCAAAAGTGAAAAAAAGAAAAAAGAAACTGGGAAAATCTTCAGTGTAGCCACACTCTCTTCCGCTCCCCAACCTCGGGGGCTGTTATGGGTTGACCTGTGTCCTCCAAAAAGATACGTTGAAGCCCTCAGGCCCAGTACCCCAGAATGTGGCCTGATTTGGAAATAGGGTCGTTGCAGAAGTCATCAGTTAAGATGAAGTCATACTAGAGTAGGGCAGGCCCTTAATCCTATATGCCTGGTGTCCTTATGAGAAGACATTGTGGTTGGGCGCAGTGGCTCATGCCTGTAATCCCAGCACTTTGGGAGTCTGAGGCAGGAGGATCCCTTGAGCCCAGGAGTTTGAGACCAGCCCGGGCAACATAGCAAGACCTAGTATCTACAAAAATATTCATTTATTTTTTTATTTTTTTGAGACAGAGTCTTGCTCTGTTGCCCAGGCTGGAGTGCAGTGGCACAACCTAGGCTCACTGCAACCTCTGCCTCCCAGATTCAAGCAATTCTCCTGTCTCAGCCTCCCGAGTGACTGGGATTACAGGCATGCACTACCACGCCCAACTAATTATTGTATTTTTAGTAGAGACAGGGTTTCGCCATATTGGCCAGGCTGGTCTCAAACTCCTGACCTCAGGTGATCCACCCACCTCGGCCTCCCAAAGTGCTGGGATTACAGGCATGAGCCACTGTGCTCGGCCTCTACAAAAAATTCTAAAAAGTAGCCAGGCATAGTGGTGTGCACCTGTGATCTCAGCTATTTGGGAGGCTGAGGTGGAAGGATCTCTAGAGCCTGGGGGGTTGAGGCTGCAGTGAGCTATGATCATCACACCACTCTACTCCACCTTGGAGACAGAGTGAGACCCTGGCTCAAAGGAAAAGGAGAAGAAGAGGAGGGAGGGAAGAAGAAGAAGAAAGAAGAAAGAAGAAGAAAGGGGAGGAGGAGGGGAAGGAGGAGGAGGGGAAGGGGGTGGAGGAGGGAAAGGGGGAGGAGGAGGAGGTAGGAGGAGGGAGAAGAAGGAGAAGAGGAAGAAGAAGAAGACGGAGGAGGAGAAGGGGGGGAGAAGGAAGGAAGGGAAGAAGGGAGGGAGGGAGGGAGGGTGGGAGGAAGGGAGGGAGGGCGGGAAAGAGAGAAAGAGGGAGGGAGGGATCATGGAGACCCATGACGGAGATGGCCGTGTCTCAATGGAGGCAGAGTGAGGAGGGGGACGGGGAATGCATCTCTAAGCCAAGTAACACCAATCAAGGATTACCAGCAAACACCAGAAGCTGGAAGAGGCAAGGAAGGGTCCTCCCCCACCAGGTTTAAGGTGCCCTGTTGACACCTTGATTTTGGGCTTCTGGCCTCCAGAACTGTGAAAAAATTAATATCTGGTGCTTGAAGGCCCCTGTGTGGTGGCCTTCAACTGTTACCAACTTCCAGGGGCATCCAGGAGCCCTAGGATGCAAAGGCAGAGGTCTAAAATGAGAAGCCCCTTCCCAGGGGAGGTGGTATGAGGGGAAGGCCACGGCAGGCACTGCGTGGGGTCTGCGTGGCCTGGGCAGGGCCCCTTAACCTGTGCTCCCAACCCCGAGCGCAAAGGTGTCTGATCCCCAGCACCTCCTCCTAGGGACACAGGCCGTGATCCTCTGTGGCCCAGACAGCAGCCTCTCCTCAGCCCCAGACAGACGCCTTTTTCAGCTCCGCCGTAAGGAAGCGTTTTCTAGATTAGAAGGCACTTAATAGGTGTTTGCTGTGAAAGTGAAAATCAACAAGGGCTGCTGGGCGGGTTTACTGGGAAGCTACTGACACGTAAGCTGCAGCCTCTTCCAAGCCGGCACCTTGACCTCCAGCCTCCAGAGCTGAGACAATAAGTTTCTGTTGTTTTAAGACATCAAATATGGTGCTTTTGTTCCAGCAGCACTAGGAAACGGATAGAGACGGTAATTGGGATACAACCTGCAGATGGATTTTGGCCTCAAAAATGCCTGGCTCCTGGGTGCCCCTGACTCCTTAATGCAAGAAACAAGCGGGGAGGGCTCAGATCATAATTTCTTCACACAGGAGAGGATGCAGTGATCCCAGGAAGGAGGCACAGGTGACCCAGAAACTCCCAGCAGACCGGGCGCGGTGGCTCATGCCTGTAATTCCAGCACTTTGAGAGGCCAAAGTGGGCGGATCATTTGGGATCAGGAGTTCGAGACCAGCCTGGCCAACATGGCGAAACCCTGTCTCTACTGAAAATACAAAAATCAGCTGGGTGTGGTGGCGCATGCCTGTAATCCCAGCTACTCGAGAGGCTGAGACAGGAGAATCACTCGAACCTGGGAGGCAGAGGTTGCAGTGAGCCGAGATCGCGCCACTGCACTCCAGCCTGGGTGACAGAGTGAGACTCCTTCTCAGAAACAACAAAAAGAACCAAAACACCTCCCAGCAGAGTGGTGGCGGGCAGCCCATGTTTCCACCGCTGTGAAGTGTAAAGGGAGATGGAAGGAGAAAGAGAGAGATGAGAAAGGACACAGGTGCCCCTCAGGGCTGAGCCTCGGACTGGGCAGGAGGGTCTGTGGGGACACTGGAACAGACAGATCCCCCAAGAACCCCAAGCCTATAGCCACCTCCTCCTTGCTCAGCAGCAGCCGGCAGCCCCGGCTCCCTTCAGGCCGCAGGTGATGTGTCCAGAAGACTCCACATGCCCCAGAATGGGGTCTCCAGCTGCCGAGAGGGCTGACGGCCCAGCAGAGGTCTGGACAGGTGACTGGGCCAGAGGGGAAGGACACATGGGACTCCATAGCCAGACAGCGGCAGAGCCACGAGGGGTGCTGCCCACCGTGCTTCCAGCCCTCTCTGCACACAGGACAGAAAAGGGTGCTTGGGATGGAGTGTTTGATGATGAGGGAAGACTGACAGACAGCAGGGGCAGAAGAAAAACAGCCATGACCCTCACCAGATGGCTGCCAGGCCTCACTCTTGCAATGAGGCTGAACCAAGTTTCCAAGGCAACCAGCCACACCCAGGTGTCCTTGGAGAGGGACTTTCCTCTCTGCCTCTGCCAGGGCCAGGGGATGTGAACGGTCTCAGATAAGGAGGGACCTAAGGGGGTAAGGAACACACAGCCCGACCTCATCGCCTGTGGACGCCCACAGCTGAGAACATTTATTTTCTGCCCCAGGGCTCTGTGCGGGGCCAGAGAGAAGATAAGATTAGGAGACAGGTGGACTTCCCCAGAGAGGCAAGTGGGGCGGCCGGGGGAAGGGCCACATCCTCTGGGTCTGGTAGGGAATAAGCCAGGGACATGCAGGCCCGCCATGGGCCTGGTGGCCCTGCTGCTGGACTAGAGAAGATGGCAGAGCACCTCAGAACCTGACGTGGGAGCCCTCCTTCACAGAGGACATGAAGGTGGCCTTCAGAGGCCTTGGGGGCTGCTCGAGGGAGGAGACAATGTGCTTGGGGGTTGCTGACCTCTGCAGGGTGGACTTGGACACCGGGGATGGGACTGAGGGGGTGGAATGGGCCGTGGAGGCCGACTGGGGCCGCAGCAAGAAAGAGAACTGGGGCCTCAGGAAGGCAGGCAAGCTGGAGTCCAGCAGCCTGGAGGCTGAGGCGGTGACAGATAACAAGGAAGATGGGGAGGAGGTGGCTGCAGGCGTGCTGTCCATGGTATCCAGCACAGCCTGCTCCCTGCTGGGCACCAGGTCCTTCTGGACATCGTGGGCTACCAGGCGGATGTGCTGGTCCTGCTGGTCTGGGCCCCTGCTGGTCAGGAAGTCGGGCTGCTGGGTGGGCATCAGATCATTGAAGTGCAGGCTTTGGTAGACCTGAGGCGAGATCTGCAGGGAACAGAGTGGGGAGCGGGAACGGGGCACCAGGTGGAGCCAGGGACACCCAGGATCAGGTGCCCTGGGGTCTTCCCATGCCAAGAAGGCATGTCCAGAGGACTGTGGTTGCCACTAACCACCGTTGTCTGCAGACCCATGCATCCACCCTGCACCAGGCCAGGCACCCAGCCCTGCTCTCCACCCAATTATGGTGCTTCTGACGACCCTGTGAGCTGGCGAGGAGACTGTCCGCTTCTGCGAATGAGGCCTCAAGCTGGACGCTGGGTGAGGCCCAGGTGCAAAGAGCTCCTTGGAACAATCCATCTCACACCAGCCTCTCCCCAGCCCGGGACAAGGGGGCCCTGCAGAGACATGGCCTTCAGTGTTATCTCCCATGGCAGACAAGGACAGGGAGGCTGGGAGAGGCTGGGATCTCAAATCTGGAGCTCTAATCTGCTCTTTCGAACATCCCCTGCTCCTTTCTGTCCCCAGTGGAGAGCCACTCCTTCCATTTACCCTGTCTCTTACTACGGGCCTGGCACGACACCCTGGTCTGCTGTTTGAGCACCACGGTAGTGGGGACACAGGTGGGAAATACGCTAACCAGCAAATGGACAGCCACAGACCATAGGAAATGCTTGGAGGCTATAGACAGGGGCCCTGCCCAAGGGAGACCTTGTCCCACAGGCCCTTGAGGCTTGTTCTCAAGGACAAAAGCTGCGCCAGTGACCTCAGCCAGGGCATTGGCAAACAAACCAGACACATCAGTCTCATCCCAGAACTGTCCATGGCCCAGAATCCTGTTAAAGGACAAATGCTCCCGTCCACCCCCACTGAAGGGCCGTGTGGGCACAAGGGTGGCTGCCGGTGGACATGGGATTCCCTGGCCCCTGACCCAGCCTCCTGGGGAGCCGCCCCATCCCGCCTCACCTGCTGCTTCATCCAGCCGTACGGCACCCTCATGGACAGGAACCTGGTATTCCGCAAGCGTTCCTTGGGCTTATACGCCGCTCCCAAGACTTTGCTCACCTGCAGGAGCCACGCCCAAGAGTGAAGCCTGCGAGTTGGGGGTCCCCGCACCCCTCCCTGTGCTCCCCTCCCAGCCTTACCTGCTTGTCCCTGGACTCCCACTTGCTCCAGCTGTCCTCAATGTCTTCCAGGGGGCGCTCTCCGGCCCATGGGGACATCAGGGCCATCTTCTGCAGCCTGGCCCAAGCTTCTGTCTCCTTATCTGCCTTCCCATGCAGGAGGGCCATCAGCGCCGCCTGCTCTCGCCGCTGGTATATCAGGGCCTCAGCCAGATCCCGCTGCTCCCTAGTGTGGGGGGCTTTTCTTCACAAGATGTCCCCCCACCACAAGGCAGGGTGACCCTCCCAGAAACCCTGAAAGTCTCTCCCTTCCTGGGCCTGATCCTTTCCAAACTTCCATCCCTCCCCCAGGGCAAATTCCCAGAGCCCATCACTGAGCAAGTATGGAATTTGCAAATCCTGGATCGATGCAGCTGGCCCAGCAAGTCCTGCCACTCTCCCACCACTCTGTCCTCTCCACCATGCAGACCTGACACCCCATCTGGCTTTATCTGGACCTCCCCTTGTGGACTATTCAAACATGTCTGCCCCCTGCCCCAGGGAAACCCTGCCTTTGCCTTGTTTGATGTCGCTCCACAGCACTGTGAAGATGTATGCCTTGATGGCAGCACTGGAGCCACAAAGATCCTGTGGGTACCTGACAGACTCCTACTTAAATGTCAAAACCCAACTCCAAAATCACCTCTCCTATGCAGCCTTCCTTACTTGATCCACTCAATCATGTAGATTGTCCTCTGAGCCATCCCTGTTCCTAATACTCTCATTACTTATCACATAAAACTGCAGCCATGAGTCTGCACGTCCACCTCCCCGAGTAAACTGTAGTTCTCTGAAGCAGGACTGTGTCTGGATGTCTTGTATCTCTAGAACCTAGCACAAGGTCTGGCAGTCAGTAGGATCTCAATACACATTTTCTTGAATGAACCAGAATTACTGGAGACTTGGTCAGGAATAAGGATGGAGTGGATGGAGTGGGTAGGAGATGAAACTGCAGGGGGAGGAACAAGTAGCCAGCAGCCTGATGTTCCCTGCAAATCAGGGAAATAACACAAATGTCCACTCAGGATCAGGGCCTTGGGCCTGAGCACTCCTCTGCCAGGGACCTCTGGCCATGCAGCAATGACCTCTGCAGGGAAGTCAGCTCTAGCAAATCTGGGCCTGGCTGGGGGACAGGGCCCCATCCAAGCACCTGGGTTTTTGTATTTTCCCCTTTCACCACTCAACCTTTCAGCTGAGCTGGGCTAAAACAGGGCCTGGGCTCTCCAGCCATAGCTGCCACTGTGGACTAGAGTTGCCTGCAACTCTCAAGCCTCTGGCCTTCTGAGGGTCCTCCTCACCCATGTCTAGCTCTACTCAACCCAGGCAGAGGCTTCCTGGGACCTGGGAAGACTCACAGCCTCTCCCTCCTCAGGCCAGAGAAGATCAAGCAGGCTGTGCTCACTCACTGCAGTTCCAGATGGAAGGCCTTCTGGGTGGTGCCAGTGGAGCTGCCCTCTTCCTCTAAGCTTGCTCTGTTTTCATGAGGACCATCACGGGCATCCTGTAGTCTTTTCCACACACTCAGGCCAAATGTTCCTGTGATTTGACCAGACACTGCTCAGAACCACAACTGGCATACTCCCCTCCTCCAAGCCCTCTGCCCCTTATCCTCCACCTTCAGGGGTCAGCTAGCAACCCCTACCCTCAGCCCCCACACCCACTCAAATGTGGAGTGCCCACCATATGCCAAGCATGACACTGAGTACTCCACAAATATGTGGAGGAGCCAGACAGAAGCCCTAGGACACATTCGGAGCTCAGGCCTAAAGCATCCTGCCCCACATGTGAACTGAGATGGGGAGAGTACTATGGCAGTGACTGAATGATCCTCAGTTGGGCTTCAGGTAGCTTGTGTGTAAAATGGCAATGGCATAAAATGGTCAGACACCCATCAGATATGAGATTGGGGGTGGTGGGGGAAGGAATGGGGCTGGAGTAAAAAGTAGATAGTGAAAACAGAATTAAGTCCTGCTCCTGGGCAGAGAATAGTGAGTAGCAGGCCATTCTCCTGCTGCAGGATTTTTAAAGTTAAGAAAAATAAAACAGATAGGTACAAAATCATTAAAAACAAACAAAAAAAAAAATCACTGGAGAGCAATAGAAGCAGAGGGCCAGGTGAACTAAAATGACAGAAAGGGACAAGTTTTCCAAGAAAAGCTCGGAGTAGGAGCTGCTTTCTTGTCTCGGGGGCACTCCTGAGTCTACACACAGGCTTAATGAGAATCAGACTTGGCTTAGAGAGACAGAGACCAGCAGAGCTTCTGACATCCACTGTGGCTGGCATGATTAATAAATCTCGCCTGAATGCACAGCTGTTTTTCTTGTTAGGACATTTGCCGAGCACCAGGGAGGCTGGGGTTGTAGGTGCTGGTATAGAAAAGCAGAATGAGATCATTGGGAAACAGAGTCCCACTGAAGGAGGAGCCTGAAACAGACACAGATTTCATCCTTGAGACAACTGAACACAGAGGCAAACTGAGTCCTCCTAAAGCTGCTACTCAGCCCCAACCCAGTTCAATCCCCAACTTGATGGAGATGCTCAGCCCTATACAGAGGAAAGAGCAAATGCTCTGGGGGAAATAATATCAACTAAAGTCTTTACAGTCCATTTATACAAGCCCAGAAAAGTTTTGGATTTTTTTTAATTTTATTTTGTATATATGACATTTGAAAAGGCAAATAAAACCAATAATCAAGAGAAGAAATAGGCATTAGAAGTGGACCCTCCAGAAGATTCAGACATTGGAGTTAGCAGATTAAAACTTTAAATAACTGTTACAAATAATGTTAAATAAAATTAAAGAAAATTTAATAAAATGGTGGAAAAGAAGAATTGCAATCTATAGAAAAGAATCAAATGGACATTCTAAAACTAAAAAAAAAATCTAGCCAGGCGCAGTGGCTCAAGCCTGTAATCCTAGCACTTTGGGAGGCCAAGACGGGCAGATCACGAGGTCAGGAGATTGAGACCATCCTGGCTAACACAGTGAAACCCTGTCTCTACTAAAAAATACAAAAAACTAGCCGGGCGAGGTGGCGGGCGCCTGTAGTCCCAGCTACTCGGGAGGCTGAGGCAGAAGAATGGCATAAACCCGGGAGGCGGAGCTTGCAGTGAGCTGAGATCCAGCCACTGCACTCCAGCCTGGGCGACAGAGCGAGACTCTGTCTCAAAAAACAAAACAAAACAAAACAAAACAAATCTAAAATTAAGAACTAATTCAATAGATGTAATAGCAAGCTGCATACAGAAGAGGATAGGGTTCGTGAACTGGAAGGCAGGTCAGCAAAAAAAACAGTGTGGAATTCAGAGCTTGAAAAAAAAATGAAAAAAAAAAAAAAGGCATGAGAGACCTACAAGACAAAGTCAAATAGTCTAGCACACATATAGTTAGTACCCCCACAATGAGAGGAGAGAGAATAACGCAGAAGTAATAGTGAAGAGACAATATCTGAATGCTTTTCAAAACTGATGAAAGACATCAACCTCTAGATTTAAAAGATCAGTGAACTCCAAGCAGAATAAATACAAACACTACCACACTTAGGCATATCATAGTCAAACTGCTGAAAACCAAAAACAGCCAGAGGAAAAAAAGACAAATTACCTTCAAAGAAGCAACTTGCAACTGACTTTTCAACAGAAAATATGAACACCAGAAGACCATTGAATGAGTATGTTAAATGCTGAAAGAAAAGAAACTGACAGCTGAGAATTCTATACCCAGTAAAATAGTCTTAAATTTTATGGCAAAATAAAGATATTTTCATTGATTGGAAAATTTGATCTGAAAATTATCAGTCTGAGAATTTATTAGTGGCAGATAACACTATAAGAAATAGGAAGTTCTTCAGACTAAAGGAAAACAATTGCAGACAGAATCCTAGAATTTCAAGATTGAAGAGCACCAGAAATGGTAAATATGTCAGTAACTATAAAAGGAAATTGACTGCTGAAAGAAATAATAATAACAATGTCTTATAGGAAGACACAACATATGTAAAAATAAAATATATAATAATAACATAAACATGGGGGGGATATAAGATTCTTGCACAGGGAGTAGCACTAGGTCAAGAATACATATAATGTCTAAGGTGATCACTAAAAGAACAGTACAAAAGATACCATTTAAAGAGCAAATAGAGCACACAAAACAACAATTTTTAAAATATTTGATTAACCCAAAAGAAATAAGAAAAGGAAGAAAAAAGAAACCAAGGATAGGATAAACAGAAAAAATAAATAGCAAGATGATACACTTCAAACCAACTATGTAAGTAATTGCTGATATTTAAATGAACTAAATATTCAATTAAAAGGTAAAGATTTTCAGGATGAAAAAAATAAGACTCAATTATACACTGTTTAAAAGAGGCACACAAATATAAGAACAGAGATGGGCTGAAAGCGTTGTTTTTAACGAAAAACAGAGAAACAGCATTTTCTCTCCCTTACATGGGCAGGCAGCATTTGCACATGTGAGGCAGGGCCTTTATTCCAGTTGGGTTGGAGGCCACCTATACCTTCGCTCAGGACATGGAACAGAAGATACATGCTTGCTGTTTGGAGGTGGGGAAGGCTCCCAGCCCCCTTCTCAAGCCCTTCTTGGGGTTTCCTCAAGAATAGAACATTTGCTAATCCAAACAGGATGGACTCTCGAATACTGAGAGAGCATGTTTTTTACATCATTTGTTTTATTTTATTTTTTTTATTTTTATTTTTTGAGACAGGGTCTTGTTCTATTCCCCAGGCTGGAGTACAGCAGCACAGTCATAACTCACTGCAGCCTTGAACTCCTGGGCTCTAGCGATCCTCCTGCCTCAGCCTCCTGAGTCACCAGGACTACAGGTGCGCACTTCCATGCCCAGCTAAGTTTTAAATTTTTTGTAGAGACAGGGTCTCACGTTGTTGCCCATGCTGGTCTCAAACTCCTGTGCTTATGTGATCTTCCCACCTTGGTCTCCCAGAGTACTGGGATTACAGGTGTGAGCCACTGAGCCCAGCAGGGATCACTTGTTATAAATGCACTTGGAGGAGCCATTCTGTTTTTCACTTGTGTTCTTGTCTCTAATGGCCCGCTAGGGTAAGATCCGGGTTTGGCTTTAGGGAAAGGGAGGGGCCTGCCTTAGGTAAAATCATATGGCTCTATCTCCACTTACCAGAAAAATGCTGCATTTTTAAGGCAAAACCAAGAAAACCAAAGTAAAATGGTATTTTGAATTCCCATTGGCCACTCTACTCATGGGAGGATAGATGTCCAGGACCAAGAAGGTTTTAGGCACTCAAGGGTTCCTGGCCATAACACAATAAAGTTCCATTAAGGAGTAAAATAGAATTCAACAATATATTAAAAGAATAATACATCTTGACTAAGTGGGGTTTACTCCAGGAATGCAGGTTTGAATTCAAAATTCAAAAAATGTAATTTACCACATCAACAGGATAAAGGACAAAAGCTATATGATTATCACAGTAGAAGCAAAAAAAGCATTTGACAGAATTCAACACCTATTTATGATTTTTTTTTAACTCTCTTGGCTAACTGGAAATAGACAAAACATCCTCTCTACACAACAATCAATTGAAGATAGATCATAGACCTAAATTAAAAGCCAAAATCTCTAGTTTCTAGAGGGAAATCTAAGAGAATATCTTTGTAATTTTAATGTAAGCAAAAATTTCTTAGAGAACAAAAACATCTACTTTCTGATTTTAAAATATATTACAAAGCTACAGTAATCAAGACGGTGTGGTACCGGCATAAAAACAGACATATAAACCAATGGAATAGAATATAAAGCCTCGGCCGGGCGCAGTGGCTCAAGCCTCTAATCCCAGCACTTTGGGAGGCCAAGGCAGGCAGATCATGAGGTCAGGAGATCGAGACCATCCTGGCTAACACGGCGAAACCTTGTCTCTACTAAAAATAAAAAAATAAAAAAAATAGCCAGGTGTGGTGGCAGGCACCTGTAGTCCCAGCTACTCGGGAGGCTGAGGCAGGAGAATGGTGTGAACCTGTGAGACGGAGCTTGCAGTGAACCAAGATCACGCCACTGCACTCTAGCCTGGACGACAGAGCAAGACTCTGTCTCAAAAAAAATTAAATTAAATTAAAAAATAAAGCCTCACATATGTAGCCAAATGATATTCAACAAAAGTGCCAAGACCACTCAATTGGGAAAGACAGTCTCTACAACAAATGGTGCTGGGAAAACCTAATTGCCACATGCAAAAGAGTAAAACTGGACCCTTATTTTACACCATATACAAAAATGAACTCAAAATGAATTAAATACCTAAACATAATACCCAAAATTGTAAAAACTCCTAGAAAAAAATATGGAAGGAAAGCTTCATAACATTGGATTAGGCCAATGATATGACACTAAAAAACAGGCAATGAAAGCAAAAATAGACATTAAACGTGAAAACTTCTGCGTATCAAAAAACATAATCAGGCTGGGTGTGGTGGCTCACACCTATAATCCCAGCACTTTGAAAGGTCAAGGCAGGTCGATCACCTAAGGTCAGCAGTTCGAGACCAGCCTGGACAAAATGATGAAACCCCGTCTCTACTAAAAATATAAAATTAGATGGGTATGGTGGTGGGTGCCTGTAATCCCAGCTACTGGGGAGGCTGAGGCAGGAGAATCGCTTGAACCAGGGAGGTGAAGGTTGCAGTGAGCTGAGATCGCACCATTGCACTCCAGCCTGGGTAACAACAGCGAACCTCCATTTCAAAACAAACAAACAAACAAACAAATAAAAACCACAATCAACAACGAACCCAATGAAAAAGAAGCTTACAAGATGGGAGAAAGTATTTGAAAATCATATCCCTGATAAGAGGTTAATATCTATAATATATAAATAACTCCTACAACTTAAAAACAACACCCAATTTTAAAATGGGCAAAAACTTTAATAAGTGCAAGAAAATATTTCAACATCATTAGTCACTAGAGGAATGCAAATTAAAATCATTAGTAAGATACCACTATAAACCTAGTAGGATGACTATTTTTAACAGTTTCATTGAAGTATAACTGACATGCAATAACCGGTTTCTATTTAATGTGTACATATCCATCACCTGCAAAAGTTTCTTCCTGCTTCTTTGAGCTCTCACCCTTCCAACCCTCATCAGCCCCTAATCCCCAAACAACCAGTTATCTGCTGTCACACTATAAATTTGTTTGCATTTCCTAAAATTTTATATAAATAGATGCAGATGTAAATGGTTGGGAAAAAATAAATCATACAATATGTACAGGTTTTTGTTTGGCTTCTCTCACTAAGCATAATTATTTTGAAATCCAACCACATTATATAACGTATCAATTCTTCATTCTGTTTTATTGCTGAGTGATATTCCATAAACCATAGTTTATAACTCAACTATTGATGGACATTTGAATTGTTTCTAGTTTGGGGCTGTTACAAAAAAATACTGCTGGCCGGGCGCGGTGGCTCACACCTGTAATCCCAGCACTGTGGGAGGCCGAGACGGGCAGATCATCAGGTCAGGAGATCGAGACCATCCTGGCTAACACAGTGAAACCCCGTCTCTACTAAAAAATACAAAAAACTAGCCAGGCGAGGTGGCGGGCGCCTGTAGCCCCAGCTACTTGGGAGGCTGAGGCAGGAGAATGGCATAAACCCAGGAGGCAGAGCTTGCAGTGAGCTGAGATCCGGCCACTGTACTCCAGCCTGGGTGACAGAGCGAGACTCCGTCTCAAAAATAAATAAATAAATAAATAAATAAATAAAATAAAAAATACTGCTGTGAACATTTATGTATGTAGTCTTTACCCGGGCATATGCTTTCATAGAAGTGGAACAGCTGACTCATATCATAGGGGCACATTTAACTTTATTAAGAAACTGCCAAAATGCTTTCCAAAGCAGTTGTACCATTATACGTTCCCATTAGCCATGCAGGAGAGTTTCAGCTCCTTCATATACCATCTTAGTATGATCAATATTGTTTAATTTCAGCCATTCTAATAAGATAAATGGTATCTTTAGCGGTTTTAATAAGTATGTCTCTTCTAATGAATAAATATTGAGCATTGCTTTCCATGCTTCTATATATTTTCTTTGGTGAATGACAGAGCAGGAGCACCGTCATCGCGGACAAACACCACCACTTTAAGTTCCAGCTCCCTTTCTAGCCTCATGCATTTCAAGGAAATCACTTCTAACTACAAGCAGACAGAAAGGGCAGACAGTAAAACACTGATAAGACAGCTCCGGCACAGAGGGAGGTCAGGGAAAAGTCTCTTGGGTAACTGCTAAACTTCACCCTCATACAATGGGCCCCAGTAAAACAGTGGGTCTTAATAAGCACATTCCTTTCCCTTCAGGTGCACTAAGATAGGGAAGCTAAAAGCAGAGGGGATATGCCTGCAGCTGCAGAAAGATGTAGGGGAACAGACACACAACTCTCCCTCCCAGGTAAGCACAACAAAGAGACACAGAAGCAGTCCAAGCCTCTGATAAACTCTCCCACCCTGAATCCTTAAAAACTCTTAGTCTGTAAGAGAGTGTGGCTCTAACCTAACTCAGCCAGCCGCCCCTCTCAGGTTTATTCAAAATAAACCTGTCCCTGCTGACTGTCGAGCTGTCCTTCGTGTTTCCTCTTTAATTCTTACAGTGAAGTTTCTTCAAATTTGTGGTCTATCCAAACCTTTTTCTAATGTTTTTATTGTATTATTTGTTTCCTTATTGAGTTCTGAGAGTTCATATATTCTAAATAGGAGCTTTATCAGATATAGGATTTGCAAATATCTTCTCCCAGTCTGTGGTTTATCTTTCTGTTCTCTTAACAATGTCTTTTGAAGAGCAGAAGTTTTTAAGTTTGATAAACTGTTACTAACTTGATATTTTATTAATTGTGCTCTACTGGTGTTGCATCCAAACAATCTTTGCCTAAACCAAGGTCACAAAGGTTTTCTCCCATGATTTCTTCTAGAAGTTTTAGTTTTAACTTTTGCCTTTAGTTCTATGATCCATTTTGAATTGTTTTTGTTTGTTTTTACAGAGTCTTGCTTTGTCGCCCAGGCTGTAGTGCAGTGGCGTGATCTTGGCTCACTGCAGCCTCCACCTCCCAGGTTCAAGCCATTCTCGTGCTTCAGCCTCCTGGGTAGCTGGGATTGCAGGCCGGCACCACCATGCCTGGCTAATTTTTTGTATGTTTAGCAGATGGGGTCTTCTCATGTTGGTCAGGCTGGTCTCGAACTCCTGGCCTCAAGTGATCTTCCCACCTCAGCCTCCCAAAGTGCTTGGATTACAGGCATGAACCACCATGCACAGCCCATTTTGAGCTGCTTTTTGTATGTGGTGTGAAGTGTGGATCCAAGTTCATTGCTTTAAGTCTGTCTTTTCTCCACTGAATTGCCTTTGCACCTTTGTCGGAAACAGATGTCCGTATATGTATGGGTGTATCTCTGGACTTTCTGTGCCATTCCATTGATCTATTTGTCTGTCTCTATGCCATTACCACACTGTCTTAATTACCATGGCTTCACAATAAGTCTTGAAATCAGGCAATGTTAGCGCTTCATCTTAGTTTCCTTTGCCAAAGCTATTTTGACTGGTTTATATAAATTTTAGAATCAGTGTGTCAATTTCTGCAAAAATTCTTCTGGGATATTGATTGGTATTTCAGTTAACCTACAAATTAATTTGGAGATAATTTTATTCTTAATCAGAGAGTCTTCTACCCATTAACAGTAAATCTTTTTTTTTTTTTTTTTTTTTTTGAGACGGAGTCTTGCTCTGTCGCCCAGGCGGGAGTGCAGTGGCACGATCTCGGCTCACTGCAAGCTCCGCCTCCCAGGTTCACGCCATTCTCCCGCCTCAGCCTCCAAGTAGCTGGGACTACAGGTGCCCGCCACCACGCCCGGCTAGTTTTTTGTATTTTTAGTAGAGACGGGGTTTCACCATGTTAGCCAGGATGGTCTCGATCTCCTGACCTCGTGATCCACCCGCCTCGGCCTCCCAAAGTGCTGGGATTACAGGCTTGAGCCACCGCGCCCGGCAACAGTAAATCTTCTACACTTTGTCTCAACAATGTTTTGTAGTACTTTTCTGTGTACTTACATATCTTGGTATTTCATGTTTTATGTTATCGTATATGTATCTTTTACTTCCATTTCTGACTGTTCATTGCTAGTATATAGAAATACAATTGATTTTTTATACTGATTTTGTATCCTGCAACCTTGTTAAACTCCTTACTAACTCTTTTTAGTAAAATCCACTGGATTTTCTACATAGACAATTAGTCAACTACAAATAAAAAGTTTTATTTCTTCCTTTCCAATCTGAATGCCTTTTTTTTCCTTCTCTAACTGTCCTCTACACTTCTAGTCTAACTTTGAATCGAAGTGGCATGTCTTATTCCTGGTCAGGGCAAAGTACTCAGCCTTTCACCATTAGGTGTGAAGTTAGTTTTAGGTTTTTTCACAGATGCACTTCCTCAGGTTGAGGAAGTTTTTTTCTATTTTGCTAAATGTTTTTATCAGAAATGGATGTTGAATTTTGTCAAATGACTTTATTATAACAAGATAATCACATAGTTTTTCACTTTAAGTTTATTAATATAATAAAATATTGATTTTCAAATATTAAACCAACCTTGTATATCTAGGGTAAACCCTATTTGATCATGATATATTACCCTTCTTATATATTGCTGGATTTTATCTGCAAAAGTTTTGTTAAGATATTTTGCATTTATGCTTATGAGGGATATTAATCAATTGTTTGTTTCTTTCTTTCTTTCTTTCCTTTTCTTTTTCACTTTCTTCTTATAATGTCTTAGTCAGGTTTTGGTACCAAGTTGCCTCATGAGTTGGGAAGTATTGTATCCTTTTCAACTTTCTGGAAGAGTTTCTGTAGAACTTATATTACTTCTCCTTCAAATATTTGGTAAAATTCACCAGGGAAGCCATTTAGGCCTGGAGATATCTTTGTGAAGAGCGTTTTAAACTACAAATTTAATTTCTTTGATATAAGGATATTTGGGTTATCTGCTTCTTCTTGTGTAAGCTTTAGTAGTTTGTGTCTTTCAAGGAGTTTATTTCATATAAGTTGCCAAATTTATTGTATAAAGTTGTTTATAGTATTTCATTGTTATCCTTTTAACATCTGTAGAGTCAGCAGTGATGTCATCCCATTTATTCCTGATATTGGTAATTTGTGTCTTCTGTCTCTTTTTCCTGCCCAGTCTAGCTGGAGGTTTATCAATTTAATTGATCTTTTCAAAGAACCAGCTTCTGGCTTCATTGATTTTCCCTATTATTTTTTACTTTTCTGTTTCATCGATTTCCATTCTAATCTTTATTATTTCCTTTCTTCTATTTACTTTGGGTTCAACTTGCTCTTTCTTTCTTTCCTTCTTCTTTCTTTCTTTCTTTCTTTTCTTTCTTTCATTGAGATGGGGTCTCGTTATGTTGCCCAGGCTGGTCTTGAACTCCTGGGTTCAAATGATCCCCCCACCTGCCTCCCAAAGTCGTGAGCCACTGCACCAGGCCTCTTTCTAGTTTCTTAATGTGGAAGTTGAGGCTAGTGATTTGAACTTTTTTCCTTCTAGTATAGGAATTTAGTGTTATAAATTTCCCCCTTACTACTGTTTTTTGTGGCATCTCATAAATTTTGAAATGTTATATTTTCATTTTCATTCAGTTCAAAATGTTTTCTAACTTCCCTCTGGATTTCTTTTTTGGCCCATGGGTTATTTAGAAGTGTGTCATTTATCTTCCAAATATTTAGGGATATTTCAAAGATATTTCTGTTTTTGATTTATAATTCAGTTTCACTGGGATCAGAGAACATACTCTGTATGGCATAAATCCTTTTGAAATTATTGAGATTTGTTTTGTGGCCCAGAATATGGTCTGTTTGAATTAATGTTCTGTGTGCACTTAAAAATAATGTTGGCCAGGCGCAGTGGCTCACGCCTGTAATCCCAGCACTTTGGGAGGCCGAGGCGGGCGGATCATGAGGTCGAGAGATCGAGACCATTGTGGCTAACATGGTGAAATCCCATCTCTACTAAAATTCCAAAAAAAAATTTATCTGGGTGTGGTGGCGCTCACCTGTAGTCCTAGCAACTCAGGCGGCTGAGGCAAGAGAATGGCGTGAACCCGGGAGGCGGAGGTTGCAGTGAGCCGAGATTGCGCCACTGCACTCCAGCCTGGCGACAGAGCGAGACTCCGTCTCAAAATAATAATAATAATAATAATAATAATAATGTTTATTTTGTTTATGAATGGAGTGATCTATAAATGTCAATTAAGTAAAATTGTTTGATAGTGTTATTCAAGTATTCTATATCATTAATGATTTTCTGTAGAGTTGTCTTATAAATTATTGAGAGAAGAGTATTGAAATATCATGCCATAATCATAGATTATTAAAATTTAAAATAATAACAGATCAAACACCAAATGTTGATGAAGACGCAGAGGTAGAAATGCAAAACAGTTTGGTCGTTTCTCATAAAGTTTCAATACACTTAACCATACAACCCAGTCGTTCTGCTTCTAAATACTTACCCAACAGAAATGAAAACAATGTTTAAAACAGCTTCATTCATAATCACCCAAAACTGACAATGACCCAAATGTCCTATAACTGGTGAATGGATTAACAAACTATGACAGAGCCATACAGTGGAATAATACTCAGCAATAAAAAGAACAAACTACTGAAACATTCAACAACACAGATGAATCTAAAATTGATTATGCTAAGTGAAAGTTAGAATTTCACTCAGCTACATGTGTATGTTTCCATTTATGATAATCTGGAAAAGGCAAAACTATAGAGACAAAACAGATCAATGGCTGCCAGGGGTTAGGAGAAGGAAATAGAGTTTATTATGAGGAGACATGAGGTCGCTTTTTGGGGTAATGTCTATATCTTGATTGTGATACCAATTACACAATTCTATGCATTCATGAAACCTCATAGAACTATATACTTTTAAAACGTGCTTTTATTGGATGTAAATTACACTTCAAAAATCTGATTTTTAAAACAATCAAGCTTCTAAAAAAAACACTAGATATTATATTTAGGGGATAGTCAAAGACGTCTTTGAAAGATACAAAAAATGGGTGACATCAGCAAGATGGTAGAATAGGAAGATCCAGCACCTCCTTCCCCTTATGGAGACACTGACTGAACAACAGTACATGGACCAGAAACCAGGACCATTCATCCCAGATGAATGCAAAACAAACAAACACACACACACACACACACACACACACACCAGCTGCACTGAAGCCAGTAGGAAAATTCATGGTGCTCACTTGTAATCCCTCCTCCTGGCTCAGTGAAGCAGATTGGGAAGGAACCCCCAGCTTCCAGCTTCTCCCTGGGAGGGAAAGACTGAGATGTACATCTAACATGCAGACTTTTCAGAGGGCTGCATGATGAACCAGTTTCTGTCTTGCCTGAATCTAAGCACTGACAGGAAGGGGCACCAGACTGGGCTACTAAGAACAAAGGTGACAATTTAGACTAGCATACACTCACTATCAGAGTCCCTCCTGCCGCTCTGAGAAATGAGTAGGGAAAATAACCCAACTTCCAGCTTCTCCCTGAGGAAGCAGATTTGGAGCATATATATCCAGTGTTAGCCTTTGTTAGCCTTTGAGGGGTACCCAAGAGACTGGTTTCTGTCTTGCCTCTCTCAGACTATTGAAGGACCCAGCATATTCTAGAGGCCTGGGGGAAGCTTGTAGCAGCTCTAGAGAACTTGCAGTACTCCAAACAGACACCAGAGGGAGCAAGAGATAATGGACTCCTAAAAAAAATAAACTTATGCATGTAAATTGCAAATTTACTGCCGCTAAAGAAATTGAGGTATATGAATTTTTTGACAAAGAATTCTAAGTAACCATGATAAAAATGCTCAACAAGCTCAGAAACAATACATGAACAAAATGAGAATACCAGTGAGGACCCAGAAAATATAGAAAAGAACCAAACAGAGGCCAGCCATGGTGGCCCACAACTATAATCCCAACACTTTGGGAAGCTTAGGTGGGCGGATCACTTGAGCTCAGGAATTCAAGGCCAGCCTGGGCAACATGGTGAAACCCTGTCTCTACAAACAATACAAAAAATTAGCCAGGCGTGATGGCATGCACCTGTAGTCCCAGCTACTCAGGAGGCTGAGGTGGGAAGATCACTTGAGGCTGGGAGGTCAAGGCTTCAGTGAGCTGAATTCATGCCACTGCACTCAAGCCTGGGTGGCAGAGCAAGACCCCATCTCGAAGAAAGAAAAAAAAAAAAATTCTAGAGCCAAAGATGAAAAATAAAATAATTGAATTCAAAGGTCATCTACAGTAGACTTGATCAAGCAGAAGGAAAAATCAGCAGACTTGAAGATATCCAGTCAAAGAAGCAAAAAGAAAAAAGAATTTTAAAGAGTAAAGAAAGCCTAAGGGATTTATGAGACATCGTCAAATGGACAATATATGCATTATGGTAGTACCAGAAGGAGGAGAGAGAGAGAGAGAAAGGGACAAAAAGCTTATTTTAGTAAATAATGGCTGAAAATGTTTCAAATCTTAAAAAGGAAAAGAAACCTATATTTAAGAAGCTCAAGGGATTCCAACTAGGATAAAGTCAAAGTAATCCACAAGGAGACACATTATAAAAAGAACAAAAACTCGGCCAGGTGCAGTGCTGTAATCCCAGCACTCTGGGAGGCTGAGGCAGGCAGATCACGAGGTCAGGAGATCGAGACCATCCTGGCGAACATGGTGAAACCCCATCTCTACTACAAATACAAAAAATTAGCCGGGCGTGGTGGTGGGTGCCTGTAGGCCCAGCTAGTCAGGAGGCTGAGGCAGGAGAATGGCATGAATCCAGGAGGTGGAGCTTGCAGTAAGCCGAGATCACACCACTGCATTCCAGCCTAGGTGACACAGTGAGACTCTGTCACAAAAAAAATAAATAAATAAATAATAATAAAAATAAAAAATAAAAAATAACAAAAACAAAAAAATCTCATCCAAAAATACTATATCCAGGAAAGTTGTCCTTTAAAAATGAAGGAAACATAAAACTTTTCCCAGATAAATAAAAACAAGAGGAGTTCATCACCATTAGACCTGCCTTTAAATAAATGCTAAAGGGACCCCTTCAAGTTGAAACAAAAGAATGCTAGGCAGGAACACGAAAGCATATGAAAATACAAAACTTTCTGATAAATGTACTTAGAAAAATACAGAATGCTGTAATACTGTAATGGTGGTACATAAGTCACTTTTAATTCTTTTTTTTTTTCTTTCTTTTTTTAGACGGAGTGTCACTCTGTTGCCCAGGCTGGAGTGCAGTGGCATGATCTCGGCTCACTGCAACCTCCGCCTACCAGGTTCAAATGATTCTCCTGCCTCAGCCTCTCAAGTAGCTGGGATTACAGGAATGCACCACCATGCCCGGCTAATTTTTGTATTTTTAGTAGAGACAGGGCACTACAAAAAAAAAAAAAAAAAAAGGAAGACAGCACAGGAGGAAAAGGGGACAAAAAAGTGTTGGGATTAGAGGAGTGAGCCATCACACCTGGCCCTAATTGTTTCTTGACATGAACGGTGGCTATGTGGGGATGTGTTTACTTTGTCAAAATTCACCAAGCTGAACCCTTCGAGTTTGTATGGGGTTTTTTTTATATATACAATGCAACAATTAAGTTTATTTTTTAAAAGAGAAAGGAATATGCCTTATCAGATATATGATTTGCAAAATATACATAGGTGAATAATATTGGGTGAATGGGTGAATAGATGGAAGGACCATTTGCTGAACGGACAATTGGGCAGACTGTAATATTATTTAAGCAAAGGCATTTGCTGTGGCCTGAGAGTCCCTCCCCACAGAGTACAAAGTTCATACCAGCTTATGTTCAGACAGGGACAGAGAAAAGAAGGGCCATGGGCATGGCTGAGCTTCAGCAGGACCCATACCAATGGCATCACCGGAGAGTTTCCAAGCCTTGACGTCCCGGTCCTGGCCAGCGCTGATAACCAACTGGAAGTTGTCCACATACAGGATGTCTGCCACACTATCCAAATGGCCCTTCCAGGTAATCAGGAGCGTGGGGGGAACCAGGGAAATGGTATGGCCAGCCACCACCTATAGGGGACAGTACAGGAGAAACACTTATACCAAGACCACTACACAGGCTAATCAGAAGACACCTAAGACTGCAGGCAGCAGAGCCCAGCTGGAAGGGCCCTGGGACACTGGCTGGGGTTCTAGTTTTAGATGTGTTCCACATGAACTTACTTGTGACCTTACATAGGTCCCGACACTTCTCTGGCCCTCAGTGGCCCCTGAGGTAAAACCATAAAAAGCACTTGCATCTGACCACATTGTTTACCAAGTGCCTGTATACACATTATTCCATTTGAACCTCATAACCTTATAGGAAATATATAATTCTCACTGACTTACAGAGGGGAAGAGTGAGAGTCAGACATGTTCAATAACTAGACTAAGCCCACATAGCTAGAAAGTGATAGGGCCAGGGCAAGAGCCTCAGTCTTCTAAAGTTTTTTAGTTGGGCATTGGGAGATGAATAGAGTGAGCAATGGGGTGATAAATCACATTACACTGAGAGAATAAAACTACTGAACTGGAAAATTAGTGAAAATGACCATTTTTAAATAAAACAAGATTAATAAAGGGGGACTTATTCGACCATATTCAAGTATGGAAAGTCAGAAAAATAAACTTTAAATTTTAAGCAAAGCAATGGAAGACAATAGAAAGCTCAGAAACCAACCCGAATGTACGTAAAACTTTGGTATATAGTAAGAGTGGTAACAGAAAACATGACTCAATAAACAGTAGTGGGATACCTGATGAACTATAAGACAAACCTATGTTGTTATCTTTTATCCTACAACAAAATAAATACTAGATGCATTGAAGATTTTGTTTTCAATGAAATCATAAAACACCTACAAAAGAATGAATCAATGTTTATCTTTTCTCTAAGAAAGTGATAGGCAAATGAAAATATCACAATGGGAACAAAAACAGACTTGAACACCAAAAAATATATTGTAATTTTTAAATCATCATAAATAAAATTAACAAGCAAGTGACAAATTTGGGGGGATATTTATAATCCACATGATAGACAATGAGTTAATCTTTTCATATATTTTTATTGTTTTTTTTTTTAAGAGATGGGGTCTCACTATATTGCCCAGGCTGGTCTCGAACTCTTAGGCTCAAGCGATCCGTCCACCTTGGCCTCCCAGAGAGCTGGGATTACAGGCATGATCCACCATGCCCAGCCTAATATATTTTTAACTAATTATACAACATTTATAAAAGATAGTTACCACAATGGAAAAGTAGGCAAAGCACATGAAGAGACAATTCACAAAGTTATACAAAGCCAATAGAATAAGAAAAGATGTCAATATCACTAATAAACAAAGGCATCTTAATTAAAATCAAAAGAAACCATTTGCACCTAAAAATCAACCAAAAATGTTTTGCTCACTTAGGACATTTATTTATTGAATGTCTTCTATAAGAAAGACACTCTGATAGATCTAGAGGATCCTCAGACGAATACTACTAATAAATTCTTTAGGTTGTCAAAGATAAAACAAAACAGGCTAATGAAATGCAAAACTGTATAAACCTTCTGGAGTGCAATTTTGTAGCATACATGAAAGGCCTTAAAATGGCTTACGTTCTTTTACATACTCTTTCCTTGGGACAAATTACTAGATGTGCAAATAAACAACTATAAACAACAAAAAAAGGTTTGTGAAAAAGAATATTTGCACCATCATTTTTACAGATATCTAAACACAACTATATTGAACATAATTCACATATAATTTACCAATTTAAAGTGCTCATTCAATAGTTTTTGGTATATTCAGAGTTGTGCAACCACCACCACATTCTATTTTAGACCATTTCATCACCCCAGAAAGAAACTCTTTACCCAGTAGTCACCAGCCAATTCCCCCAACTCCCTCCCCCAGCCTCAGGAAACCACTAATCTACTTTCTAACTCTATAGAAAGTATAATGTTCTATCCTGGCTAACATGGTGAAACCCCGTCTCTACTAAAAATACAAAAACCTAGCCGGGCGCGGTAGCGGGCGCCTGTAGTCCCAGCTACTCGGGAGGCTGAGGCGGGAGAATGGCGTGAACCCGGGGGGCGGAGCTTGCAGTAAGCCGAGATCGCGCCACTGCACTCCAGCCTGGGAGACACAGTGAGACTCCGTCTCAAAAAAAAACAAACAAACAAACAAACAAAAAAAAACAAAAAAAAAAAGAAAGTATAATGTGGACATTCTGGACATGTCATTTAAGCGGAATCACACAATATGTGGTATTTTGTGGTTGGCTTCTTTCACTTAGCATAGTATTTTCAAGGTTCATCCATGTTGTTGCATGCATCAGTACTTTATTCTTTATTATTAAATAACATTCCATTGTATCACTATACCACACTTTATCCATTTGGAAGTTGACATTTGGGTTGTTTCCACTTCTGTATTATGATAAATAATGCTACTATAAACATTCATGTACAAGATTTTATGTGAACATGTTTTCATCTCTCTTGGGTATACACTTGGGAGTGGAACTGTTTGATCATATGGTAACTCTACACTTAATTTTTGAGGAACTGCTAGACTGTTCTCCAAAGTGACTGCAGCGTTCTACTTTTTTTTTTTTTTTTTTTTAAACGGAATTTGGAGTTTTGCTCTTGTTGCCCAGACTGGAGTGCAATATCGTGATCTCTGCTCACTGCAACCTCCACCTCCCAGGTTCAAGCGATTCTCCTGCCTCAGCCTCCCGAGTAGCTGGGATTACAGGCACCTGTCACCATGCCCTACTAATTTTTGTATTGTTAGTAGAGACGGGGTTCCACCATGTTGGCTAGGCTGGTCTCAAACTCCTGACCTCATGATCCACCCGCCTCAGCCTCCCAAAGTGCTGGGATTACAGGCGTGAGCCACCGTGCCTGGCCAGCTTTCTACATTCTATCCAGCAATGTGTAAGAGTCCCAGTTTGTCCACATCCCAGCCAACCATTGCTATTATCTATAGTTATCCTGGCAAGTGTAAAGTGGGATCCCATTATAGTTTTGATATGCATTTCCCTGATAGCTAATGATGTTTAGCACCATTTAATATACTTATTAGCCATTTGTACATCTTCTTTGAAGAAATGTTTATTTAGATCCTTTACCCATATTTTAATTTGGTTATTTATCTTTTTTATCAAGTTGCAAGAGTTCTTTATATATTCTGGGCACTAGTCCCTTATCAGATACATGATTTGCAAGTATTTTCTCTAAGGTTATCTTTTCACTTTCTTGATGGTATCCTTTACAGTCCAAAAGTTTTTAATTTTGACAAAGTCCAATTTATCTGTTTTTGTCTTTTGTAGCTTGTTTTTGCTGTTATATCTTAAGATACACTGTCTAAGGTCACAAATATTTTGCACTTATTTTTTATTTTCTTCTAAAAGTCTTACAATTTTAGCTCTTACATTTAGGTCTATGATCCATTTGGAGTTAATTTTTTTGTGTGTTATGAGGTAGGAGTCTAACTTCATTCTTCTAATACAGATAAAGTTATCCCTATTGTCCCAGCAGGACATTTTTTAAAAAATATATTATTTCTCCCCATTTGATTGTCTCAGCATTGTTGTCAAAAATCAATTGATCATAAACGTGAGAATTTATTTTTTAACTAAATTCTATTCCATTTATTTATACGTCTTTCTTTATGCCAGTATCACATTGTCTTCATTACTTAACTTCATATTCAGTTTTGAACTTGGGAATTGTGAGTCCTTCAACTCTGTTCTTTCTCAAGACTTTTTTCTTACTAACTAGATCCCTTGTATTTCCAAAAAAGAAGGAAGGAAGGAAGGAAGGAAGGAAGGAAGGAAGGAAGGAAGGAAGGAAGGAAGGAAGGAAGGAAGGGAGGGAGGGAGGGAGGGAGGGAGGGAGGGAAGGAGGAAGGAAGGCAGGCAGGCAGGCACAGTGGCTCATACCTGTAATCCTAGCACTTTGGGAGGCTGAGGCGAGTGGATCACCTGAGGTCAGGAGTTCAAGACCAGCCTGGCCAACATGGCAAAACCCCATCTCTACTGAAAATACAAAAATTAGCCAGGCATGGTGGCAGGCACCTGTAATCCCAGCTACTCGGGAGGTTGAGGCAGGAGAATCGCTTGAATCTGGGAGGTGGAGGTTGCAGTGAACCAAGATGGTGCCACTGCACTCCAGCCTGGGTACCACAGCAAGACTCTGTCAAAGAAAAGAAAAAAAGAGAGAGAGAGAGAGAAGGAAAGAAGGAAGGAGAGAAAGAAAAAGAGAGAGAGAGAGAAGGAAGGGAGGGAGGAAGGGAAGCGGGGAAGGAGAGAAGGAGGGAGAGAGGGAAGGAAGGAAGGAAAAAAGAAAAGAAAGCCAGCCGGCCGGGCGAGGTGGCTCATGCCTGCAATTCAAGCACTTTGAGAGGCCAAGGTGGGCGGACCACAAGGTCAGGAGTTCCAGAGCAGCCTGACCAATACAGTGAAACCCGTCTCTACTAAAAATACAAAAAAATTAGTCAGGCATGGTAGCACACGCCTGTAGTCCCAGCTACTCTGGAGGCTGAGGCAGAAGAATCGTTTGAACCTGGGAGGCGGAGGTTGCAGTGAGCTGAGATTGCGCCATTGCACTCAAGCTTGGGCAACAGAGTGAGACTGTCAAAAAGAAAGGAAGAGAGAGAGAGAGAGAGAGAGAGAAAAGGAAGGAAGGAAGGAAGGAAGGAAGGAAGGAAGGAAGGAAGGAAGGAAGGAAGGAAGGAAGGAGGGAGGGAGGGAGGGAGGGAAGAGAGAGACAGAGAAAGAAAAGAAAAGAAGGAAGGGAGAGAGAAAGAATAGAAAGAAGGGAGAGAGAGAAAGAAGAAAAGAAAGAAAAGAAAGAAAGAGGAAGAGGAAGAGGAAGAGGAAAAGGAAAAGGAAAAGAAAAGAAGAGAAAGTAGCTGGGATTTTGATATACATTGCATTAAATCAATTTGGGGAATATGCTATGTTAACAACATCCAGTCTTCCAATCAATGAACATGAGATATATTTCCATTTATTTGGGTATTCTTTCATGTCTTTCAATAATGTTATATAATTTTTAGGGATCAAGTTTTGCACTACTTTTCCAAATTTATTCCTAAATTTTTTTGATGCGATTATAAGTTAAATTTTTATTCATCTTCAGATTGTTTATTGCTAGTGTATATAAATATATTGATTTTGTATATTTATCTTATATCAAGCAACCCTACTGAATTTATTAGTTTTAATAGTTTTTAATAAATTCTTTAGGATTTCTAGATAAAAGATCATGTCATCTGCAGATAGAGATAGTTAATTTCTTCCTCCCCAATATAGAGATCTTTTATTTCATTTTCTTGCCTAATTGACTTCCCAGTAAAATGTTAAATTGGGGTGGCAAGAGTAAGCATTCTTGTTTTATTTCCGATTTTACAGGAAAGTATTTAATATTTCAATATGAAGTTTTATGCTACCTGTGAGTTTTCATAGATGGCTTTTATCAGGTTGAAGGAGTTTCTATTTCCAGTTTATTGGGTGTTTTAATCAGAAAACGGTGTTCAATTTTGTTAAATGCTCTTTCTGCATCTATTGGCATAATCATATGGCTTTTGTTTTTTATTCAGTTAATATGGTGTATTACATTAATTTATTTCAGATATTAAACCAACTTTGCATTCCTGGGATAAATCTTACTTGGTCATGGTGTATAATCATTTTCGTATGTTGCTGGCTTCAATTTGCTAGTATTTTGAAGATTTTTGTATCTATATTCATAAAAATATTAGGTCTGTAGTTTTATTTTCCTGTGATATCTTTATCTGGTTTTGGTGTCAAGGTAATACTGGCCTCATAGAGAACTCTTTTGGAAGAGTTTGTGAGCAATTGACATTAATTCTTTAGCCAGGCACAGTGGCTCACGCCTGTAATCCCAGCACTTTGGGAGGCCAAGGTGGACAGATCACGAGGTTGGGAGTTCAAGACCAGCCTAGCCAACATAGTGAAACGCTGTCTCTACTAAAAATACAAAAATTAGCCAGGCATGGTGGTGCATGCCTGTAATCCCAGCTACTCAGGAGGCCGAGGCAGGAGAATCACTTGAACCTGGGAGGCAGAGGTTGCAGTGAGCCGAGATCGCACCATTGTACTTCAACCTGGGCAATAGAGTGAGACTCTGTCTCAAAAAAAAAAAACAACACGTTCTTTAAATATTTGGTAGAATTTACCAGTGAAACCATCTGAATGTGGACTTTTCTTTGTGGGAAATTTTATTACTAATCCAGTCTCCTTACTTATTACATTTAGATTTTTTGTATCTTCAGATTTTCTATTTCTTCTTAAGTCAACTTTAGTAGTTTGTGTCTTTCTACGGTTTTGTCCATTTTCTTTTTTGATAATGAAGATTTAGAAACCATATTAATGTACAAAAATAAGATAACAAGCTAAATAAGTGATTATAACCTCATAAAATGAAAATTTATAATTCCATGAGATGAAATATTATTTAATCAATAGAAAGTGTGGTTTTCAGCTGGGTGCAGTGGCTCATGCCTACAATACCAGCAGTTTGGGAGTCCGAGGTAGGCGGATCACCTGAGGTCTGGAGTTCGAGACCAGCCTGACTAACATGGAGAAACCCTGTCTCTACTAAAAATACAAAATTAGCCAGGCATGTGGTAGTAACTAAAATAAAATAAAATACTTAAGGGTAAATGTAACCAAGGAGTTAAAAGATCTGTACACAGGAAACTAAAATGTTTAAAAAAACTAAGAAAACACAAATAAATGGAAAGCTATCTTGTGTTGATAAATTAGAAGAATATTATTAAAATATTCATACTACCCAAAGCAATCTGCAGATTCAGTGCCGTCCCTATCAAAATTCCAATGTCATTTCTTATAGAAATAAAATAATCCTTAAATTCACATGCAACCATAAAAGGCCCTGGCTAGCCAAAACAATCTGGAGCAAAAAGAACAAAGCTAAAGACATCCAGTCCCTGATTTCAAAATATATTATAAAGCTAATATAATCAGAACAATATGGTGCTGACATCAAAATAGACACATCAACTAATGTAACAGGATAGAAAATCCAGAAATAAACCCATGCATTAATAGTCAATTGATTTTTGACAAAGTTGTTAATAATACATAATGAGGAAAAGACAGTCTTTTCAATAAACTGTACTAGGAAAACTGGATCCTTATCTCACACAGTATAAAAAATCAACTTAAAATGGATTAAAGTCTTAAATATAAGATCTGAGACTGTAAAACAACTACAAGAATATCTAGAGGAAAAGCTCCATGACATTGATCTAAGCAATGGTTATTTAGCTATGACCCCAAAAGCACAGGTAATAAAAGCAAAAATAGGCGCGACGGCTCACACCTGTAATCCCAGCACTTTGGGAGGCTGAGGCAGGTGGATTGCCTGAGGTCAAGAGTTCAACACCAGCCTGGTCAACATGGTGAAATCCTGTCTCTAGCAAAAAAATACAAAAAATAGCTAGGCATGGTGGCACATGCCTATAATCCCAGCTACTTAGGAGGTTGAGGTAGGAGACTTGCTTGAACTTGGGAGACAGAGATTGCAGTGAGCTGAGATTGCACCACTGCACTCCAGCCTGGGTGACAGAGCAAGACTCCATCTCACAAAAATAAAAAATAAAAATATAAATAAATAAATAAATAAATAAATAAATGCAAAAATAGACAAATGGGATTTTAGACAAAATACAAAGCTTTTGGACAGAAAGGAAACAATGAACAAAGTGAAGAGATAACCCATAGAGTGACAGAAAATGTATATAAATCATACATCTGATAAGAGAGTAACATTGACAATAAATAAGAAACTCAAACAACTCAATAGCCAGAAAATGAATAACCCAATTAGGAAATGGACAAAGTGGGCCGGGCACACTCACTCTTGTAATCCCAGCACTTTGGGAGGCCAAGGTGGGCAGATCACCTGAGGTCAGGAGTTCAAGACCAGCCTGACCAACATGGAGAAACCCCATCTCTACTAAAAATACAAAATTAGCTGGGAGTGGTGGCACATGCCTGTAATTCCAGCTACTTGGGAAGGCTGAGATAGGAGAATCGCTTGAACCTGGGAGGCGGAGGTTGTGATGAGCCAAGATCGCGCCATTGCACTCCAGTCTGGGCAATAAGAGCAAAACTCCATCTCAAAATAAAATAACATAAAATAGGCAAAGTGGCCAGGCGCAGTGGCTCACGCCTGTAATCCTAGCAGTTTAGGAGGCCGAGGCAGGCGGATCACTTGAGGTCAGGAGTTTGGGACCAGCCTGACTAACAAGGTGACACCTCATCTCTTTCAAAAAATACAAAATTAGCCGGGTGTGGTAGCTTGTGCCTGTAAAGGAAAAAGGAAAGGAAAAGAAAGGAAAGTAAAGGAAGGAAAGGGGCAAAGCATCGGAAGAGACATTTCTCAAAAGAAGACATTCAAATGGCCAACAGGTTCAAGAAAAAAAATGCTGAGCACCACTAATAATTAGGAAAAACAAATTAAACCACAATGAGATATCATCTTACATCTGTTAGATTAGATGTTATCAAAAAGACAAGAAGTAAGTGTTAGTGAGGATGCAGAAAGAAGAAAACCCTTGTACAATGTTGGAGGGAATGTAAATTAGTACAACCACTGTATTGGTCTGTTCTTATGCTGCTAATAAAGACATACCCAAGACTAGGTAATTTATAAAGTAAAGAGGTTTAATGGACTCACAGTTCCACACGGCTGGAGAGGCCTCACAATCATGGCAGAAGGTGAAAGAGGAGCAAAGGCACCTCTTACATGGCAGTAGGCAAGAGAGCATGAGCAGGGGAACTGCCCTTTATAAAACCATCTTATCTCATGAGACTTATTCACTACCATGAGAATGGCATAGGGTGGCCCACAATTCAATTACCTCCCACCAGGTCCCTCCCATAACACATGGGGATTATGAGAGCTGCAATTCAAGATGAGATTTGTGTGGGGACACAACAAAGCCAAATCAACCACTATGAGAAATAGTATGGGGTTTCCTTAAAAAACTAAAATTAGAACTAAACTACTATATCATCTAGCAATTCCACTTCTGGGTATATATCCAAAAGAGATCAATATGTCATATCAGTATGTCAAAAAAATACCTGCACTCCCATGTTCATTGCAGCACTTTTCACAATAGCCAAGATATGGAATCAACCCAAGGGGCCATCAATGGATGAATGGATAATGAAAATGTGGTGTATATACTTAATGGAATACTATTCAGCCTTAAAAGAGAAAAAAATCCTGTCATTTGGGACAACATAGACAAATCTGGAAGATATTATACTAAGTGAAATAAGCCAGGCATGAAAGAAAAATACTGCATGATCGTATTTATATATGGAATCATAAAAAGTCAAACTCATGGAATGAGAAAGGGCTGGGTGTGGTGGCTCACACCTGTAATCCCAGCACTTTGGGAGGCCAAGGCAGGAGGATTCCTTGAGCCCAGGAGTTCAAGACCAGCCTGGGCAACATAGTGAGACCTCATCGCTACCAAAAAAAAAAAAATGTTTTTTATTTGATTTGGTTTGATTGATTTTTTGAGACAGACTCACTTTGTTGCCCAGGCTGGAGTGCAGTGGCGCAACCTCAGCTCACTGCAACCTCCACCTCTCAGGTTCAAGAGATTTCATGCCTCAGCCTCTGGAGTGGCTGGGATTACAGGCACGTATCACCATGCCCGGCTAATTTTATATTTTCAGTAGAGACAGGGTTTTACCATGTGGGCCGGGGTGGTCTTGAACTCCTGATCTCAGGTGATCCTCCCGCCTCGGCCTCCCAAAGTACTGGCATTACAGGCATGAGCCACTGCATCCGGCCAAAAAGAGGTTTTTAAAAAGAAGTAGAAAGGAGAATGATGGTTACCAGAGGCTTAGAGGGTGGGGTGGGGAATGAGGGAGAGAGAAGGGGAAGTTATTGGTCAAAGGGGTTCCAAGTTTCAGTCAGACAGGAGGAGTAAGTTTTGAGATCTACTGCACAGCACAGTGACTATAGCCAATAATATATTGCATACTTCAACATAACTAAAAGGGTAAATTTTAAATCTCTCACCATAAAAATTAGAAGTAAGTGAGGTGATAGATATGTTAACTGGCTTGATTTAATCATTCCACATGTGTACACAGATCAAAACAGCACACTGCACCTCAGAAATGTACACAATTATGATGTATCTATCTGAAACAATATTAATAAAATTTTCAAAGAAAAAAGAATATTTGATGGCATAGGAAATTCCAGTTACATACAATATAATCCCAATTGTTTAAAACATATCATTATAAAACTAAGAGCAGATGATCAGGAACACAGATTCTGCAGTCAGACAGACTTAGGTTTAGTCTCAGGTCTACACTGGTTGCTACTGGAGCTTAGAGGAGCCTCTCAGCTCTTCAGTTTCATTACTTCCTCATCTGAAAAATATCATCTTCCTCATGAGTCATTATGGAGATTAATGAATGCATACATAACGTACCTATCACCATCCCTGGAACATTGCAAGCAGTAAATAAATATTATTATTATAATGATTGTATCCACATTATAAATTCTTCACCTACTGATGCTGTGGGTAATCAGTTCCCAAGAGATTTGAATATAATGACATTCTCTTCATACTAAAATGAACTGGCCATAACATACTCATGCAAAGATTCAGGTAAGAGTAGTCTTACCTGCCTTTAAGAGGGCTACCAAAATTGCAAATGCATGTAACCCTTTTACTTAGCAATCCCACTTGCAAGAACATCTCTTACAGAAATGCCTTCACATACGTGAAATAACATTCACTATTCACTTTTGTGTAAGATTTTTTTAAAGACAAATGTACCTTAAAATGGGATAGTGTGCTGCTATGCAAAGGTCTCCAAGATACATCATACAGCAAGAAAAGCAAGATGAGTACCAGTATAAGTGAGACGATACCTTCAGTGGAAAATAACTTTACACATTGTGTTTGCATAAGTAAATACTGGAGGAATAACAAAAATCAACACATGTGGTTACTTCAGGGAGCATGAACTGTTTGGGGGAACAGGAAGGGACTTAGACTCTTCGCTGTAAGTCTTTTTATGTTACCTGACTTTTTAAAACTTTCACTGATGTATAATATACACAGAAAATTGTACATAAGTATAGCACTGAATTTTTTTTTTTGAAACAGATTCTCACTCTGTCACCCAGGCTGGAAGGCAATAGAACAATCTTGGCTCACTGCAGCCTCTGCCTCCCGGGTTCAAGCAATTCTTGTGCCTCAGCCTCCCAAGTAGCTGGGATTACAGGCATGCACCACTACACCCAGTTGATTTTTGTATTTTTAGTAGAGATGGGGTTTCAATATGTTGGCCAGGCTGGTCTTGAACTCCTGACCTCAGATGATCCACCAGCCTTGGCCTCCCAAAGTGCTGGGATTACAGGAGCGAGCCACCATGCCCGGCCCACCACTGAATAAATTTTTAGAAACTGAACACAACTGCATGATCAGGCCTGTTAATGAAGCAGAACATTGCCAACCTCCCCAGAAGTCCCCTTCATGATTACTTCCAGCCTCTCCACTTCCCCAACAAAAACAATCATTTCTAATACGTATTCTTCTGTGTCTGACTTCTTTTGCCTAAATTGTTTGAAGAGTTCTCCATTTTGTAGTGAGTAAATTCATTTCTGGTGCCAGATATTACACTGTAATTTATTTGTAATTTATTTTCCAGTCTACGGTGATGGGCATTTGGGTTGTTTCTAATGTGGCACTATTACAAATACTAATCCTTTTTTTTTTTTTTTTGAGATGAAGTCTTGCTGTGTTGCCCAGGCCGGAGTGCAATGGTGCAATCGCAGCTCACTACAACCTCTGCCTTCCGGGTTCAAGCGATTCTCCTGCCTCAGCCTCCTGAGTAGCTGGGATTAAGGCGCACCACACCTGGCTAATTTTTATATTTTCACCATGTTGGTCAGGCTGGTCTCAAGCTCCTGACCTGGTGATCCACCTGCCTTGGCCTCCCAAAGTGCTGGGGTTACAGGTGTGGGCCACTGTTCCTGGCCACGAATACTAATTCTATCAATATTTTTGCTCTTATCTTTTAGTAAGCGTATTTTTCTTGGGTTTGAGTTAGTCTATGGTCCTAGCTCATTTGTGGGGCTCAAAGGCACTTTCCTGAGCAACCCTCCAGTAATAATCCTCCTACCTCTTTATCCTCCAAGGGAATGTAGTGCGGGAAGCTGGTCCCAAGCTGCTGAGGAATTAATAACCGGAACTTGTTGTATGCTTCAGAGACAACCTTGGCCACATTGGATTGGAATGGCTGTTTATCAATCAACATGCAGTAATCCTTGATGTCCCAGATCTAGACACAACATGTGGGTTAGTGGCCTCACACCCCTTGACCCAGAACCCAACTCACTCTGTGGGCTCCTCCCAGAACATTCCTCTTCATTTGGTGGGGGTGGGGGGTAGTTCTTACATCTCTGAGATACCTCACCACTAGGGCCAGAAAGGGCCTTAGGGATCTTCTAGGCCAGACTCATGGATTAGCAGGCAGGAAGGGTGTGACCAGCTCAAGGACAGCACACCCCTGCCTCATGTCTTGCCACAAGGCACAAAATCAGCTCCTGAGACAGCTGATCCTAGATTAGCCACACGACTGGGGGATGAGGGAGTTGGAGAAGACAGTGATGGAGCACGGAATTCTCCGGGGAAGGCTTTTTGAACCAAGGCCCTGTCACTAAGCTTAGCAGAGCAGGAGAGGACTCCTAAGGTAATCCACCCTCCTCCCTGCATTGTTTTACAAATGGAACCAGTACCCAGAGGGAGTAGGAACTAGGCAAGGGCCATGCGCAGCGAAGAGGTGGTTGGACACTTGGCTGGCACCAGCTCCTCAATCTTCCTGCCAGTTCTTCCTCACCTTGATGTATCCTTTACAATCCCCTGTGATGAGGATCCAGTCATTTTTATCAGTGGCCATGGCACCCACAACAACATTTTCATTGTCTAGGTCCACAGGGAACTTCCCCAGCAGGCCTCCGCTCCCGTGGAGGGACCAGGCGTAGATGTAGCCGTCCATGCAGCTGCTCAGCAGGGCAGCCGTGTATGGCAGGCGAGGCCTGGTCTGCAGGAAGATTATCTGAGGAAGACAGGAGGGCCCAGCTCAGCAGGGCTGTGAGCAAGTGTCACATGGTGCTGAGGGACCCCAGCGAGTCACCACACCCACCTGGTCCCCCAATTTCCTAGATGCCCAGTGAAAGTGGTGATGGTGGTCCCACCCTTCCTACCCGGCTGGTGACAAGGAACATCATACTGGACTATGAACTACTAGAGGGCAGGGATTTTGTGTCTTTTTTGTTCACTACTTTGTCCTTAGTAACCACAATGGTGCCTGACACATAATACATGATCAATAAATGTTTATCAAATGAAGGCTTACAAGTTTGATTCGACATAGGCTCAGACAAGATTTTCACAACCTGTAACTCAATTCGAAGTGATTTGGGGAAGGAACTCATTCCCCTTCATGTACATCTATAGTGAAATACCCATATTTTCCAGCCAATCATCAAGAAAGCATTTTAAACAAATTCTTGTTCAAGACTTGTTTTGATCATATGCCTTTTGCTAATTCCCCACTCTGCTCACTTTTCCCTTACATGTCACTCCTGTGGCTCATGTGGGGGCCACAGTGGGAAGTTACTCTGCATGGCAACCATGAGAAGAAAGTTTCTTGCTTGGCACCCAGTAGGAGGCTGAGAGCATAGCCAGGGTGGTAGAGCGAATCAGGCCAGAAAGGGGAAATTGGAAGCTTCCTCACTCCTGCTAACTCAGAACTTTACAGTGTAATAGCTTATGTGTCCCCAAAGCATGTCACCACCACCAACAAAAATCTCGATTATCAAAAATCTCATGGTGGCTCATGCCTGTAATCCTAGTACTTCAGGAGGCCGAGGCGGTTGAATCACTTGAGCCCAGGAGATCAAGACAGCCTGGGCAACATAGTGAGACCCTGTCTCTATTTAAAAAAAAAAAAAAAAAAAAAAAGAAGGGAAGGGGAGGGGAGGGGAGGGGAGGGAGAAAAAAAAAGAAAAGAAAAAAATCTCAATTATCCTTATTGTCACAGAAATCCAAAACTAGCTGTTCAAACTGCTTCCCACTAGCCCCGGTGCCAGGGTCAAAAACCAGAAGTCACTTGTACCCAAAGCTTGATGGCTTCACTGGTGAATTCTACTAAACATTTAAGGAAGAATGAATACCAATCCTTCTCAAACTTTTCCAGAATACTAAAGAGGAGATAACACTTCCCAACTCATTCTATGAGGCCAGCATTACCCTGATATCAAAGTCAGACAAAGACACTATAAGAAAAAAAAAAAAAACTACAGAGAAATATCCCTTATGAACAATGATATTTAAAAATTCTCAAAAAAAAATTTAGCAAACTGAATTCAGTAGCATATTAAAAGGATTATATACCATAATCAAGTGATATTTATTCCTGGAATGCAAGGATGATTCAACATACAAAACTCAATAAATATAATATACCACTTCACAGAAAAAAGAAAAAACCCACACGATCATCTTAATTGATGCAGAAAACGATTTGACAAAATTTTAAAAATATATGAATAGAAGGAAATTACCTCAACATAATAAAAGCCATATATGAAAAACCCACAATGAACATCATACTCAGTAGTGAAAGACTGAAAGCTCTTCCTCTGGAATTAGGAACACGGCAAGAATGTCCACTTTTGCTGCTTTTATTCAGCAGAGTACTGGAAGCTCTGCCAGAGCAATTAGGTAAAAAAAGAAATAAAAGGCACCCAAACTAGAAAGAAAGAAGTAAAATTGTAAGTTTGCAGATGATATTATATGTAGAAAACGCTAAAGCTCCCACACCAAAAAAAGGGGCTAATAAATGAATTCAGCAAAATGGCAGGATACAAAGTCAACACATAAAAATCAGTTGCATTGGCCGGGCGTGGTGGCTCACGCCTGTAATCTCAGCACTTTGGGAGGCTGAGGTGGGTAGATCACTTGAAGTCAGGAGTTCGAGACCAGCCTGGCCAACATGGTGAAAGCCCATCTCTACCAAAAAATACAAATATTAGCCAGGTGTGGTGGCAGGTGCCTGTAATCCCAGCTACTCGGGAGGCTGAGGCAGGAGAATCGCTTGAACCTGGGAGGCGGAGGTTGCAGTGAGCCGAGATCGTGCCATTGTACTCCAGCCTGGGCGACAGAGCAAGACTATCTCAAAAAAAAAAAAAAAAAAAAAAATCAGTTGCATTTCTGTATACTAACAATGAACAATCTGAAAAGGAAATTACAAAAACAATTCCATTTACAATAGTGTCAAAAAAGAGTAAAATACTTGGAAATTAACCAAAAAGGACATTATGCTAAGTGACATAAGCCAGACAAACATATGATTCCACTTACATGAGGTAGTCAAATTTCCCCCATTTTATGCAAGTGCTCACTGTACAAAATGTGGGCAGCAAAGACATATGAAAGGAAATTAAAATCACCCACAAAATCCCAGTACCCAGAAATAATCACCATTAAGATTTTAATGTATTTTGGCCAGGCATGGTGGCTCTCGCCTCTAATCCCATCACTTTCGGAGGCCGAGGTGGGTGGATCACCTGAAGTCAGGAGTTCGAGACTAGCCTGGCCAACATGGTGAAACCCTGTCTCTGCTAAAAATACAAACATCAGCTGGGCATGGTGGCGGGTGCCTGTAATTCCAGCTACTTGGGAGGCCGAGGAAGGAGAATCGCTGGAACTTGGGAGGTGGAGGTTGCAGTGAACCAAGATCGCATCACTGCCTTCCAGCCTGGGCGACGGAGCGAGACTGTCTCCAAAAAAATTTAAATTACATAAATAAAAAAATATATCTTGGTGAATCCAAAGAAATACACTGCAGCCAGTGGCAGATTTACTGGTGAAGTTCATGAAGCTCAAGGCTAAGTTCAAGTTTAAGTTCAAGGTTCTAGGAAGAATAGAAAGTTCTGGTGACTTTTGTAATTGTCAGATTTGTAAGTTTTGAAATTTGTTTTCACTTTTTTCTCATTCTAAATAAATATTCACTTTTGTACCTAATTTTTTATAATTTTGTGCATTTTTCTTGCAAAAGTTTCAGGCTCCAAAAAACCTAGATAGGCCCCCATATAAAACTATTAAACAGAATGAAGTGGATAGATTATTACATGCTGAGAGGAAACGCTGTCCACCATGAATTGTGAGGTCTGAAAAAAAAAAAGCAAACAGCTAAACAATAGTTTCAAATGTTCTCAGTTTTGTTTGAAAAATCAAAACCATAAAAAAAAAATTAAAGGTGCACACAACTTTCACAGTAATCATTAACTGTCATTTTAAAGGATATGTTTTACATTTTGTCATAAGCACATTGCAATGATTAAGTATTTTTCTAAAATGTGGTTCCTCATAACTGCACAGGATTCACCAAAGTGAAGCACCACAAAGGCCTCCCATGTCTGAACTGGGGAAAAGCTGAGGCATCCTTCCCAGCCATTCCTTTGCCAGCCCTGGGACAGTGAGAGCAGGTAGGGTGAAGGTGAATGAGTGCCCAGGACTTTGGCAGGAATGGAGAGGGGCGGCCTGCCGAGAGCACAGGGTCAACTGCGTGGCCAGCATCCAGCGCTCACAGTGAGGAAAAGTGCAGTCAGAATGGTGGCCCTAGGCAGGACAGAGCCGTGTGGCTGCAAGGGACAGGTAACCAACACTATTCCTTTTGCATTCTGCATCCAGCTCCATCCAATACATTGCGCTGCTCATTTTGGAAAGAGCTGCTGGACTAAAGGTGAGCATTTCAGTCTCACTCAGCCCAGGAATCCCAGATAGTTTCTCGACCACGGGGGGTTAACGGCCTCCCTGAGGTTCCCTTCAGAAGAAGCCATGGCAGCTACTCACGGGCTAAACTTCATATAACTTGGAGCAATTTTCTGCTGCCTGCCATCTGGTCCTTCCCTACTAGGGAGATGGCCAGGGGCAAGTGCTTCATCTAAAGACTGTCAGGGGCTGGTCGCCATCACTCACGCCTGTAATCCCAACACTTTGGGAGGCCGAGGCAGGAGGATCACTTGAGGCCAGGAGTTCGAGACCAGCCTGGACAACATGGCAAAACCCCGTCTCCAGTACAAACACAAAATTAGCTAGGTGCGGTGGCTCACGCCTGTAATCCCAGCACTTTGGAAGGCTGAGGCAGGAGGATCACTTAAGGTCAGGAGTTCAAGACCAGCCTGGACAACAAGGTGAAACCCTGTCTCCATTAAAAACACAAAATTAGCCAGGTGTGGTGGCACACGCCTGTAATGCCAGCTACTCAGGAGGTTGAGGCACGAGAATCACTTGAACCCAGGAGATTGAGGTGGCAGTGAGCTGAGATCGCACCACTGCACTCCAGCCTGGGCAACAGAGTGAGATTCCATCTCAAAAATAAATAAATAAGTAAAATTAAAAATAAAAACTGTCAGGGACACAGCTGGGCCTGGATCTGCATCCTGGACTCCTTCTTAGTGCTCTTTCTGCCATGCCTCACAGTCTTCCAGGATGGCCAGACACAAAAAATGGGAAGGAAGACCCAACAGGTAAGATCCCCGCCCACTCCCCGTCAAGTGTCCTTACCCCAGCCCACCCAAGCCTCTCTTCCACTAAGGAAAGGCTGAGATCAGAGGTGACCCAAGCACTCTGGATCCTCTCCAGGGCACCACGCTAAAATGCTTCACTCTGCCCACAAGTGCCCCAGACAGAAGGGACCCTGCTGCTCAAGGAGTGGTGCGGGTGGAAGACTGTACACCTTGAAGCCAGGGGTGAGGGTCAGCGTCCAGAGGGGGCACACACACCACACACACACACACACACAGCCCTGCCAGCCACAGTGCCTCAAATTTCACCAACGGACGTTCGATCCTTTGCATGTAATTATCTGGCCAAAAATTCAATCAAGATTCATGATACAAATCCTTATTACATGCAGATCACCAAGCCACATAAAAAAATCCAAGGAGGCCGGGCGCGGTGGCTCAAGCCTGTAATCCCAGCACTTTGGGAGGCCGAGACGGGCGGATCACGAGGTCAGGAGATCGAGACCATCCTGGCTAACACGGTGAAACCCCGTCTCTACTAAAAATACAAAAAAACTAGCCGGGCGAAGTGGCGGGCGCCTGTAGTCCCAGCTACTCGGGAGGCTGAGGCAGGAGAATGGCGTAAACCCGGGAGGCGGAGCTTGCAGTGAGCTGAGATCTGGCCACTGCACTCCAGCCTGGGCGACAAAGCGAGACTCCGTCTCAAAAAAAAAAAAAAAAAAAAATCCAAGGAATTCCCAACAGTGGCAGCACAAAGAGTTAAAAGAACTTGAACTTCAAAAACAAATAGACCTAGAATCAGGCCCTGGCTCTGTCATTTTCTGGCCACAAGAATTTTGGGCAAGTCACTTCACCTCACTGGGCCTATTTCTTCAGCCATAAAATGGGAATAATAATAATAGTACATTTTTTTCAGATGTATTAAACATTCCTTTCACATTCATTCTTTTCAGATGTATTAAACAGACAAAAATCCCTCATAAATAAATAAATAATAATAGTACATACTTCCCAGGGCTGTTTGATGGACAAAATAAAAACAACACATGTAGCTGGGCATGGTGGCTTATGACTGTAATCCCAGCACTTTGGGAGGCCAAGGCAGGAGGACTGCTTGAGCCCAGAAGGTCAAAACCAGCCTGGGCAACATAAGGAGACTCCATCTCTGTAAATAACTTTTTTTTAACCAGCCAGGCAGAGTAGCACACACCTGTAGTCCCAGCTATTAATACTCAAAAGGCTGAGATGGGAGAATCGCTTGAGCCTGGGAAGTGGAGGCCACAGTGAGCCGTGATTGTGCCACTGCACTCCAGCCTCGGCAAGAGAGCTGAGACTCTGTCTCGAAAAACAAAAATAACACATGTAAACCGTTAAGTTCATTGTCTGACAGATATTGAGAGCTCAATAAATACTAGTTATCACTGAAACATAATGCAACACAGCAAAAGCTTTCCAGGACTGTGTTTCTTTTTTTTTCTTTTTTTTTTTTTTTGAGACGGAGTCTTGCTCTGTCACCCAGGCTGGAGTGCAGTGGCCGGATCTCAGCTCACTACAAGCTCCTCCTCTCGGGTTCACGCCATTCTCCTGCCTCAGCCTCCCGAGTAGCTGGGACTACAGGCACCCGCCACTTCGCCTGGCTATTTTTTTGTATTTTTTAGTAGAGACGGGGTTTCACCGTGTTAGCCAGGATGGTCTCGATCTCCTGACCTCGTGATCCGCCCGTCTCGGCCTCCCAAAGTGCTGGGATTACAGGCTTGAGCCACCGTGCCCAGCCCAGGACTGTGTTTCTAATCCTAGGGCTTTATATCTGGAAATAGACAAGAGGTCCAAAATTTATGTACAAGGATGTTCATTGCAATGATTTCTATAGAGGCAAAACCCGGTCACCTAGCCATCCACCAGTGGCAGCGGATGGCTAGAGAGACTCTGTGCAGTGTACCCAGAACATGATGTGACTAGTAAAAGGAATGCCATGGCTCTGTAAACCCCATCATGAAGAGATGCCCATGAGGAGTCAGGTGAAAAACAGCAAGTCCTGGAATAATATATGCAATATGATATTATTCGGTGAAGAATATCTATATTTACATATATACATTCATACATGTATGCACTTGTATATGCACAGAAAAATTCTAGAAGGCTACAACACATGTCTTAACGCAATTACCTCTGAAGGCTAAGAAGGGAGCAGCCATTCTTTTACTTTATACACTCGTATAAAGTTTGAATTTTTTTCGTAGGTGGTGGTGGTGGTGGTGTTTTGGAGTCAAGTCTCACTGTGCCACCCAGGCTGGAGTGCAGTGGCACAATATCAGCTCACTGCAAACTCGCCTCCTGGGTTCAATCAATTCTCCTGCCTCTGCCTCCTGACTAGCTGGGGCTACAGGAGCATGCCGCCACCCCTGGCTAATTTTTTGTATTTTAGTAGAGATGGGGCTTCACTGTGTTGCCCAGGCTGGTTTCGAACTCCTGAGCTCAGGCAATCCGCCCACCTCTGCCTTCCAAAGGGCTAGAATTGCAGGCGTGAGCCATCGCACCCGGTCAGGTTTGTTTGTTTAAGAGACAAGGTCTAGCTGTGTTGCCCAGGCTGGAGTGCAGTGGCATAATCACGGCTCACTGCAGTCTTGACCTCGCAGGTTCAAGTGATTCTCCCAACTCAGCCTCCCAAGGAGCTGGGAGCACTGTGCACACTATCAAACCTGGCTCATTTTTAAAATTTTTTGTAGAGATGAGTTCTCATGTTGCCCAGGCTGGTCTAGAACTCCTGGGCTCAAGCAATCCTCCCACCTTGGCCTCCCAAAGGGCTGGGATTACAGGTGTGAGCCACTGCTCTCTGCCTGAATTTTTTTAGTTTTAATTAAGGACATGTATCACTTTCTAATTAGAGGGAAAAAGTATGAGAGACAGACAGACACAGAGAGAGAGAGAAGTGCTCATTCTCGAACATTCCATGCCAGCTCTCCCATAAGGGCCTTTGCACCTGCTACCTTCTCTGCCTGCATCACCCTCCTTCCAGATAACTGCAGACCATGTTTCCTCACTTCCTTCAGGCTCTTTGCAGATGCTGCCTCCTCTGTGAAGCCCTCCCTGACTAGCCTATTCATAAAACAGCAATGCCATCTCCTCCCATGTCCGTTCTCCCTGCCCTCTTCCCAGCTTTCTTGCCCTCCATTGTCCTCACTCACTCTGTGACATGCCCTTTATTCTATTTGCTGGTTAATTGTCTATCTCGCCCCAACTATAATGACAGCTCCAGAGGTCAGGGGCTTGATGTCTTTCATTCACTGCTCCTTCCCCAGTGCCTGGCATGTAGCGAATGCTAGTGTCCAGACAGCACTAGGTCACCAGCCCGAAAGATCAAGCTTTGAGCCATCTATCTTGACTTCGCAGATTTAAAGGGATGGGACTGTTGGCAATTCTGCTTCCAAGAATCCATCCTCTCGATATACTCACACTAGTGCCCAGAAATGTACATGCAAGAATGTTCAGTGCAGTGCTGCTCCTAAAAGCTAAAAACTGGAACTAACCCACAGACCTATTCATAGAGGACCAGCTTCATAGTTCCTGATACATCCAAGTTATGCAGCAGCGGGCAGTTGTTAAAAAGAATAAAATGGCCGGGTGCAGTGGCTCAAGCCTGTAATCCCAGCACTTTGGGAAACGGAGGCGGGTGGATCACCTGAGGTCAGGAGTTCGAGACCAGCCTGGCCAACATGGTGAAACCCCGTCTCTACTAAAAATACAAAAAGTAGCTGGGCGTGGTGGCACGTGCCTGTGGTCCCAGCTACTCCGGAGGCTGAGGCAGGAGAATCACTTGAACTCAGGACGCAGAGATGCAGTGAGCTGATATTGCACTCCAGCCTGGGTGACAGAGCAAAACTCCATCTAAAAAAAAGAGTAAGGTAACAAAAGAATAAGATGAATCTAAATCCCTCTCATGAAAGTATATCCATGCTATAGACTTATAGAAAAAAACAAATGGCAGGACGTAGCTATCATTTTATATTACTAGTCAAAAAAAAAAAAAAAAAAAAAAAGAACAAAGCTAAAGCCAACCTGCTGACAGCGACTGCTGCTGTGGAGAGTGAGATGGGATAGGGTGAGTGAGACATAGGAGACTTTTATTTTTATTTTTTCATTTACACACACTTCTTTTTTTATTATAAACTAGCATTATTACTTTTAAAAGTTATTTAAAGTATTTTTTTTTAAAGAGAAGGAAGAGGCGGGGTATAACGGTTCACATCTGTAATCCCAACACTTTGGGAGGCTGAGCCAGGAGGATCACTTGAGCCCAGGAGTTCAAGACCAGCATGGGCAGCATAGTGAGACCCCATCTCTACAAAAAAATACAAAAAAAAAAAAAAATAGCTTGGCATAATGGTGCATGCCTATAGTCCCAGCTACTCACAAGGCTGAGGTGGGAGGATCACTTCAGCCCAGGAGGTTGAGGCTGTAATGAGCTGTGATCACACCACTGCACTCCAGCCTGGGTGACAGTGAGACTCTGTCTCAAGAAAAAAAAAAAAAAAAAAGGAGGAGAGAGAAATAATCAGAACCTGGAGGAGAGTGTGTAGCCACTCCTGCTCTCCCTGCCAACACTGCAAAACCCAGCTCTCAGAGCACTGCCCCCTTGTTCTCAAGTCCTGGTCCCTGGAGCTAGATGATGGGGCAGGCCTCCCACACCCTAGCTCAACTATGATTTGTGTCTTCAGGACGGGGAGTCAGTATCACAGTGAGGGGTGTCCAGGGTCAGAAAGGGGAAGGTACAGGAGGAAGAACAAAGATGAATCCATACCCAACTCTTGTTAGGTATAAAACACTCTCCCAGTTAACAGGAGGGCATTCTAACTAGAGTCTGGAGATGTCACTTCTCCTACCTCTCTTCCTCCCTGCCCAGAGAGGACACTGCTACCCCCAGTCCAGAGGCAACACTGCTCACCTCCCTAGGCACCCCAACTCCACCTCCTGGGGAACTGATATGGTTTGGCTGTGTCTGCACTCAAATCTCAACTTGAACTGTGTCTCCCAGAATTCTCCCGTGTTGTGGGAGGGAACAAGAGGGAGGGAACTGAATCATGGGGGCTGGTCTTTCCCATGCCATTCTCATGAGAGTGAATAAGTCTCACGAGATCTGATGGGTTTATCAGGGGTTTCTGCTTTTGCGTCTTCTCGTTTTCTCTTGCTTCTGCCATGTAAGAAGCACCTTTCGCCTCCCGCCATGATTGTGAGGTCTCCCTAGCCATGTGGAACTGTAAGTCCAGTTAAACCTCTTTTTCTTCCCAGTCTTGGGTATGTCTTTATCAGCTGCATGAAAACAAACTAATACAGGAGCTCTCCCCAGACACTGCAGCCCTGACTCCAGTATCCCAAGCGGCTCCATCCTCTCCAAGACGTCTTCTGGGCACTGGGGAGAATCAGTCCAGGCCCGGAGCCCAGGCCCCCGAGCCCCATCTTAATGGCCCACTCCCCAGCTCATATCCCACTCCCTGGCTGATCACGGCCAACCTTCTCCACCGAGGCACTGGATTGAAACAACATATTCTTCTGCAATTCTGCTTTTCTTGTTTCATCCTCTTTGTAAATGGACTGTTTGCTGTGGATCTTGCCTGGCTGCATAGATGTGCCAGCAGCGCTGGAAGGTTTCTGGAAAGAAAGATGGGCACCCAAGTCACCATGAGGACGTTTCCCTTCCCCATGGGGGACCAGAGACCAGAGGAAGATGACAAAAGAGCGGCCCTCCCGAGCCCCCGCAGTAGGCACACTGCCCTGGAGAAAGCAGCACTCAGTGGATCCCGGGAAACCTCCACTTTAAGTTCCCAGCAGTTCTGCTAGAGCAAAATTGGGGCAGAGACTTGAGTTTGCCTTTGGGGAAGACCCTTCCTTTGTCCTGGAAGAGACCATCCTGGTTAAAAATGAGGATAAAGGTCGGGCATGGTGGTTCACACCTGTAATCCCACCACTTTGGGGGGCCAAGGCGGGCAGATAATTTCAGGCCAGGAATTTGAGACCAGCCTGGCCAACATGGCGAACCCTGTCTCCAATCAAAATACAAAAAATTTAGCCAGGCATGGTTGTGCACACCTGTAATCCCAGCTACTAGGGAGACTGAGGCAGGATAATCGCTTGAACCTGGGAGACAGAGGTTGCGCTGAGCAAAGATCACACCACTGCACTCCAGCCTGGGCGACAGGGTGAGACTCCATCTCAAAAATAAAAAATAAAAATAAAAATAAGGATAGAGGGGCAAATACACCTATACACCCATTTCCCTAGATTTGAAAGCAGTGGTCTAACCTCTGATAACTCAAAGATGGTATGAGTGTCTTATGGTCAAGTGTACACATCTTACAGCAAAATTATATCCCAGCAGACCATGTTGGATCTAGGTCTAGACTGCCTTATGCCTAGCAATTATTGTGTGTTTGGGGAAGGTGGTGTTTCTCACTCAAGCCTCAGCTCCGAGGAATGGAAATCAGACTTTGACTGCAAGAACAATCTCACTGGTTCCTCCTGCCCCATACAAGAGATTATTGCACTGATTGTTGGAATACTGTACTCACTGCTGAAAGTTCAAAGGCGAGCCATCCCCTGCAAGTAGGGAAAGAGTAACTCCTCCTTCTCTTTCTCCCTATTCGCCGCAAAACAGAACTGTCAGCCATTCTTGGAAGGGCTGGTCCTGGGGCAGAGATGAGGCTCAGAGGAGGAAGAAGGTGGTTTGTCTGTATCTGGGTCTCAGACTCTTGCAGCCTGGTCTCCGAGCAGGTGAGGCCCCCATGGCTCCCTCTGCACCTGGGCCAAGGTCAGGTGACTTGCGCTTGAGGACTGAGAATGCAGTCCAGGATCTAACTTCCAATTTTAGGTTTTCAGGGTTGTGTTCTCTTTGGGTTCTGCCTTTCAGCTTTCAGACTTTTAGGCCTGGTATTAGCCATGCCCTGGAAAGGGACCTAGCCCCAGCTCCAGGTTAGACACAGTGGGACTAAAACCAGAGGGTGCCCTGCCCAGGCCCACAATGTTCAAAACAAGTGAGTTTAGGGACCTAAAGGCACTCTGGAAAAAGTACATCCCAGTAAGAAAACACACACACAGCAGGTGTGTGAATGCCAGCAGCTGGAAAGTGAGGGTAGCCTTCTGGTTGGGCTCTTGCTCCCACCTTCTGGGACACAGGCCTGACTGGCTCCTTGTCTCTCCAGCGCCTCATCACTGGGGGAGCCGACACCAGGCTCCGCCTCAGGTTGGTATTGGCCGCAGACTTGGGGCTGAGACTGGAGAGCTTCCTGGGGGTCTTGTATGCCCACTTCTCCCGCTCCACACAGGGTCTGATGGGCCCGTGGCTCTCAGGCAGGCAGTTGTTCACATCTTTCACCTGTACCAAGGAGAAAGCAGCCCCTAAGGCATTGCAATGTCCTAGAGGTAAATTCTGGGCTGCCCCAGATCAATGCCAACACCACAGGGCCCTCCAGCCCCCCAGGGCTTGCTTCCCAGAAACCTAGCCCCCTTAAAAGCATCAGACTAGAGCTTCTAACCCCATTCCTGGCCAGCTGCAATGCCCTGAGTACCCACAGGCAAGACACTGCTCCCATGAGGAACTCAGTCTCCTCATCTGTAAAATGGACAGTAGTTTCCAAATATTTTTGAGGCTTTCTTTAATCTCAAGGGAAGCTCCTCCGAAGCATAAAATAGACAAAAAGCTGAGCTATTCTGGGGGAAACCCCAACAACCAGAGCCCCCCTGCAGTAGCTTCCAAGCATCTCTCTCCAACACATTTGGAAAACCACTGGATGAGACGGCCCCTAAGGTCCCTTCCTGCTTTGATCTGCTGAGATATGGGAATTTGGAGACTGTATGGGTTTCCTAAGTCCCTACTGGGGAGCCCAGAGTGGTAATGTGTAGTAGCAATGGGAAAGGAGTGAGTAACCTACTAAAGATGGCAGGACCAGCACTGCCAGCCTCTGAAGTCAGACTGCCTGGGTTTGGATCTACTCCTTGGCTGTGTGACCTTAGGCAAGGTGCGTAACCTCCCTGTGCCTCCACTTTCTCATCTGTCCAATGAGGATAATTACAGAAACTAACCACCTACGTAACCAAGCTCCCCACCCCCTCCAGAACAAGTTGCCATTATTCCTCCTGCTTCCCAGGGTGCTCCCCACCTTCCCTGCCCCACAGGATTCTGGTTCACAGCTGAGAGAAGGGTGGGAGGAGAGTGTGCTTCTGTTAACATACCCTCTTGGGCTGCAAGGGCAAGGGACTCCTAGAGGCATTGAAGTTGAAGATGGGCTTGAGTGTGCCGGTGTTCCAGAAGAGGATGTCCCCACTGTAGGAGGAGGTCCCGAGGAACTGGTTCTGGTACTTGGCCATGCTCAGGATGTCCTCCGTGTGGTAGGTCTGCCAGTGGTAGCATAAGAGCACCGGCTTGGTCTTGTGGAACCTGTGCACATGGCCAGAGGCAGGAGGGCTGAGAGCTCAGCCTTTAATGCTCCATCCACTGGGGAAGCACTGGAGCCTTGAGGATTCTGGGAGCCGACTCAGAGGAGGATACTCCTAGGTGTCAGGGCTAGGCTGAGGCCATGCCCCATTGACCTTATTTACTAAGCGCTTACTACGTGCCTTCTGCAAAGGCCCTGTCGTAGGGGCTTTACATAAACTAATCCTACGGATAATGAATGCGTAACACACCCCCAGTCAGACAACTAGGTAAGGATTAAGGTTTAAAGCGGGGGGAAACAGTGGCCTTACAGAGGTCCCTAAAAGAAAGGGATCTTGAACATAGTGTTCCTTCTGCCTGGAATGCTCATCCTATCCTAAAGACTTCACAGAGACCCTTCCTTCTCACGCTTCAGATTGCACTCCAGCCACCACACCTTCACCGAGACTTTCCTGACCACCGCCCCCAAGAAGAAATCAGGTTTCCACGCATTCAACCCTCATAGAAACTCCTACTTTTCCATGGCACTTAATATACTTTATAATTATAAATGAAAGTATTAATATTTGATTAGTACCTGCCTTCTTGATATACACTGAACATTCATATTCTCCAAAAATGTATGTTAAAACCTAATCCTCAATGTGAGAGTATTCACAGGTGTGGCCTTTGGAAGGTTATTAGGATAGAAGGGCAAAACCCTCACAAACAGAATCAGTGCCTTTATAAAAGAGGTCCTAGGCTAGGCATGGCGGCTCATGCCTAGAATCCCAGCACTTTGAGGGGCCAAGGAAGGAGAATTGTTTGAGGCCAGGAGTTCAAGACCAGCCTGGGCAACAGAGCAAGACCACATCTCTACAAAAAAAAAAAAATTTTAATTAGGCAGGCATAGTGACACACACTTGTAGTCCTAGCTATTCAGGAGGCTGAGGCAGAAGGATCACTTGAGCCCAGGAGTTCAAGGCTGCAGTGAGCTGTAATTATGCCACCACACTCCAGCCTGGGCAATAGAGCAAGATCCTGTCTCTTAAAAAAATAAAACAAAAATAAGAGGCTCACAGAGATCCCTTGTCCTCTTTACCATGTAAGAAAATGGCCATCTATGAACCAGGAAGTGGCCCTCAGCAGTCACTGAATTTGCCAGTGCTTTGATCTAAGAATTTCCTTCAGAACTGTAAGAAATAATTTTCTGTTGTTATAAGCCACCTACTCTATGGTATTCTGTTATAACAGCCTGAGTGAACGAAGACAGAAATTGGTACCAGGGGTGGGGTGCTATGGTAACAAATACCTAAAAATGTCAGAAGTGGTTTTAGAACCAGGTAATGTCAGCTAGGCAGGGTGGCTCACGCCTGTAATCCCAGCACTTTGGGAACTGAGACAGGTGGATCACTTGAGGCCAGGAGTTCAAGACCAGCTTGGCCAACATGACGAAACCCTGTCTCTACTAAAAATACAAAAAATTAGCCAGCTGTGGTGGCACACACTTATAATCCCAGCTACTTGGGAGGCTGAAGCACGAGAATCACTTGAACCTGGGAGGTGGAGGTTGTAGTGAGCCAAGACTGCACTACTGCACTCCAGCCTGGGCCATAAAGCAAGACTCTGTCTTTAAAAAAAAAAAAAAAAAAAAAAAAAAAAAAAAAAAGTAGGTAATAGGTAGAGGATGGAAGGTCCATGCTAGAAAAAGCCTGCATTGCTACGCATAGACCATTAAGGGTGATTTCAGTGAGGGCCTAGAAAGAAAAGAGGACAGATGCAGAGAAAGCCTCAGTATTCTTAGAGAATACCTAAGTAATCCTGAACAGAATTTTGGTAGAAATATGGATGTTAAAGACCATTCTGGTGAAGTCTTGACAGAAATGAGAAACATGTTATTGGAAACTAGAGGAAAGGTCCTACTTGTTACAAAATGGCAAAGAACTTGGCTGAATCATATTTGTGTTCTAGTGTTTTGAGGCAGGTAGAACTTGCAAGATAAGAAATTGGATATTTCACTGAGGAAATTTCTATGTAACATAATGAAGGAGTTGCCTGGTTCCTCCTGACAACTTATAATAAAATGCAACGAGAGAAATGGTTTAAAAACCAAACTGTTAATCAAAAAGGAAGCAGAATCCAGGAGTACATGCCTGTAACCCAGTACTTTGGGAGGCCAAGACAGGAGGATTGCTTGAAGCCAGGAGTTTAAGACCAGCTTGTGTAACATAGCAAGACCCCATATCTATAAAAAAAATTTTTTTAATTAGCCAGGCATGGTGGTATGTGCCTGTAGTCCTAGCTACCCTGGAGGCTGGGGTGGGAGGAGCTGAGGCTGCTGTGAGCTATAACCTCATGACTACACTCCAGCCTGGGTGACAGGGTGAGACCCCGTGTCTTAAAAAAAAAAAAAAAAAAAAAAGGAAGCAGAACTTAAAAGATTCATCCTATCCATATAGAAAGGAATGAGAAAGCCTGTTCAGAATAGAACATTGATATGGTTTGGCTCTGTGTCCCCACCCAAACCTCATCTTGAATTGTAATCCCTATATGTCGAGGGAGGGACCTGGTAGGAGGTGAATGGATCATAGGGGCAGTTTCCCTCATGCTGTTCTCGTGATAGTGAGTGAGTTCTCACAAGATCTGATGGTTTAAAAGTGGCAGTTTCCCTTGCACTCTCTCCTGCCACCATGTAAGATGTGCCTTGCTTCCCCTTCACTATGATTGTAAGTCTCCTGAAGCCCCCTCCTAGCCATGCAGAACTGTGAGTCAATTAAACCTTTTTTCTTCATAAATTACCCAGTCTCAGGCATTCTTTATAGCAGTGTGAAAACAAACTAATACAATCATTAAAGACATAGCCAAGCACTGTTTGATGAGATTAGTATGGATCAGCCAACCCAACAGAAGCCAGTGCTGTTCTCCAAGACAATGAAAGAATGACCCTGAAGGCAATTCAGAAATCGTTAGGACTGTCCCTCCCATCACCAGCCCAGAGTACAAGGGCCCTGGGGGCAGAATGGTTTCAAGGGAATGGCCACCAGTGCCCACGGGACCACAGTACACTTTACCATCATCGCCTAACTTCACAGGCTCCATTCTTCATGCTCCTTGACCACTCTAGGTGTGGCTCCTGTGGACCATGGTACAGCATGGGTTACACTCAGCAGAGCTGGGAGGACACGGCTGCCTCCACTACCTAGATTTCAAAGGACAGGGCCTCCCAGCAGAGCCACAGCCTTGGAATTGCAGCCCCACAGGGCCAGGGGGCTCATGCAGGGAAGTGCCACAGGGGCAGGGCCCAGGCATAGAGCCACCAGGGGGGCAAGGCTCCCCAAATCTGTAGGTGTAGGGCTGCCCAGAGTCTTAGGGTTCTGATCACCTGCCTGGCAAAGCTGCAGGGGCAGAACTGCCACCCCAGCAGTCCTGAAGGGCAGGGCAGCAAGCTGAAGAGGATTATCTTTGAGATTTAAGGTCTACTAGTATTTGCCCCGATGGATTTTTGACTTGCTCAGGACCTGTCCCTCCTTTCTCCTTTCCCATCTCTCCCTTGTATCTATCCTATGCCTGTCCCACCATTCTATTTTGGAAGTATGTAACATGTTAGTATCACAGGTTCACAGCTAGAGGGGAATTCGCTTCAGAATGAATTGTACCTTGAGACTCACCCATATTTTATTTAGGTGATATTTAGATGATATTTTGGACTTAGACGTTAAAGTTGATACTGGAACAAGTTAAGACTTTGGGGGTTACTGGGATGAAATGAATATATTTTGCATGAGAGAAGACATGAATTTTGGGAAGTCAGGGATGGAATGCCATAGATTGAATTTTGGTCCCAAAATTCATATATTGAAGCCTAATCCCCAAGGCGAGCATATTTGGAGGTGGGGCCTTGGGAGGTGATGAGGTCATGAAAATGGAGCCCTCATGAATGGGATTAGTGCCCTTAAAAAGGACGCCCCAGAGAGATTTCTTACCCCTTCCACCATGTAAGCTTACAGTAAGAAGACAGCTGTCTATGAATCAGGAAGTGGGCCCTCACCAGGCAGCAAATCTGCTGGCGCCTTGTCTGGAACTTCCCCATCTCCAGAACTCTGATAAATAAATTTATGTTGTTTATAAGCAACTCAGTCTATGATATTCTGTTACAGCAGCCCGAATGGACTAAGACATTCCCCCACTGAACTAGATACTCCAAGAGGATAAAGACTCCAACATTCTTGTTTATACCCATCCCAGGCACCTAGCAAAAGGCCAAGAATATATTAGCCTCAATGAAAATGAATGAATGGATGGATGAGCAGATGAAGCAACAGTCATTAACCACCACTAACTTCCTGCATGGTGTTCCAACCACCAGGAAAGCTCGGAATGGAGGAACCCATCTGAAGAGAGAACATGCAGCTACTGGGACCTACTCACCATGCATGCTTTCTACTCACAGAAAATGCGTGATTCTCTTACTCCACCCTGTCACATAGAACACTTTGTTCATATGGATAATCCCACTAATCTGTTGAAAATGAAAGAAAACAGAATTAGAAAACTTCTCAGAGAAAATGGCTCTGGGCCCTAAATGCCTTCCTAAAGGTGCCAAGCAAGAAGTCAAACCTCTCAATGATGATGAGAATCGCCTACAGTTGATACCACCATGTATTTTTCATCATGCGCTCACATCCTATTCCCTCATTTGATGGACTTAGGGTAGGCAGATAGGATAGGCATCCATGTCCATTTTTCAGAGAGAATAGCTGGGAAATGGGCAAGTGACCTGGCTAAGGTCAAGTCATTACTGAGTGATAGGATCTGGAGCAATACTCAACCCCTGGCATCTTGACTAAGTACACTTTCTTTTCTTTTCTTTTCTTTTTTTTTAAGATGGAGTTTCACTCTTGCAGCCCAGGCTGGAGTGCAATGGCGCGATCTCGGCTCACTGCAGCCTCCACCTCCCAGTTTGTCCTGCCGCAGCTTCCTGAGTAGCTGGGATTACAGGCAGCCACCACCACGCCTGGCTAATTTTTTTTTTGTATTTTTAGTAGAGATGGGGGTTTCACCATATTAGCCAGGCTGGTCTCGAACTCCTGGCTTCAGGTGATCCCCCTGCCTCGACCTCCCAAAGTGCTGAGATTACAGGCATGAGCCACTGCCTGGCCAGCTAAGTACACATTCTGAGTTGGTTAAAGGTCTGTGTCACAAAAGTTAGGGTGGAACTGCTGACTTTGTCCTATGCCACTCCCATGGACTGGCCCTATAATAATACTGTCAGGCATTTCCCAAATAGGGGTGACCATGGGTGGCTGTGAATTAACTGATCCCACTGCTAGAAATGCAATCCAAAGCTCCAGTATGAGGAATGAGAAGTGCTAGCAAATTTAAAGAGCAACAGTAGCTAACCTTAGTGGAAACCCATTAGTCCAGGCACTGTTAGCTGTCTTCATTTCATGCCTGAGACACAGAGGCTCCTGGAGGTTTGAAGCCAGGCCACCTGACTATGATGAACACCCTTTCAGAGAGGTCCAAAAATAATGCATCCCAGGGTCACAAGAGCTGTGCTTTGCTTCCCAAGAGGCTGTCCCTGGCTCTAGTTAACAAGCAAGACTGACCTCCAGCTGGTCCGGATTGGGAAAGGTCAACAGGCATTTGCCAATGTTGTAGTTCCACATCTTCATTGTGCCATCCCGCAAACCTGTGAGTAGGCACCGCTCTGACTCATCCAGGGCCATGGCAGTCAGCTCCACGTGCTGGCCCCCAGACACGGAGAACTCCATCGTCTTCCTGCCCGTCACGACCTCCCACACACTCACGGTGCCGCGCAGGCAGCCACTCACCACCTGTGGAGAGCACACAGCTGGGGGCTGCTGGAGAGGCCGGGGACTCCACTCCCAAGGGTGGTCTCTAGCCTGCCTTGGCCCCTCCCCTCCACCCACTGAAAAAACAGACGTTCAGGGCCCCCTGCTATACATAAGCCACTCTTGACAACAGGACCTCCTCTGCCCTGTATCACAGGGCAGTGCAAACTGGAACATTTGGTGAAGGCCTGTTAACTCAGAAATGGCACTTACCAGGATCTAGCCAAAGAAAATAATCCCTATGTGGAAAAGACATTACTGAAGCAACATTAATCGTGACCACCCCGTCAAAAAAATAAGAAATAAACTAACTGCTCCTAAGTAGGGAAATGTTGAGAATAAGGATGGTCATGCCACTCAATGAAACATTTTGCCACCATGACCATTTTATAATGCAAGAATAGCAGGTGAGGCCGGGTGCAGTGGCTCATGCCTGTAAGCCCAAAACTTTGGGAGGCCGAGGTGGGTGGATCACTTGAGGTCAGAAGTTTGAGACCAGCCTGGCCAACATGCTGAAACCCTGTCTCTACTAAAAATACAAAAATTAGCTGGGGGTGGTGGTGCATGCCTGTAAGCCCAGCTACTTGGGAGGCTGAGGCAGGAGAATCACTTGAACCCAGGAGGCAGAGGTTGCAGTGAGCCAAGATCCCACTGCACTCCAGCCTGGGCAACAGAGCAAGACCCTGGCAAAAAAAAAAAAAAGTAGCCGGTGAGGTGGTTTTGGACCAACCCTCCCTAATGAGAGCATCTAGAAAAGCTGAGAAATTTTTTTTTTTTTTTTTTGAGACGGAGTCTCGCTCTGCCGCCCAGGCTAGAGTGCAGTGGCCGGATCTCAGCTCACTGCAAGCTCCGCCTCCCGGGTTTACGCCATTCTCCTGCCTCAGCCTCCCAAGTAGCTGGGACTACAGGCGCCCGCCACCTCGCCCAGCTAGTTTTTTGTATTTTTTTTTTTAGTAGAGATAGGGTTTCACCGTGTTAGCCAGGGTGGTCTCGATCCCCTGACCTCGTGATGTGCCCGTCTTGGCCTCCCAAAGTGCTGGGATTACAGGCTTGAGCCACCGCGCCCGGCCTTTTTTTTTAATTCTAAAGAAACTTTTTTAAGGTACTGAAGAGCCTAAGCCCTAAGGCAGTGAGAGATGGTGGTGGCAGGAGCCAGGATGGGAGAGAAGCCCAGAATGGGGGGCTCCAAGCTTGTACACCCAATGCAGCGCCCCTGTCCAGAGCCTGGGCCAGACAAGAGGCCCCAGTGGATGGGAGTGAGCAGAGGGCCTCAGGCAGCAGTCCCTCCTGTCCTCACACCTCAGAAGCAACTCCTCATGCCCAGCTGCCCTGTCCAACCCAGAGACTCCACGCAGGACCAAGGTGCTGCCTGCGCCTGGGCCTCCCTCCCTTCCTACAATGAACAAAGCCAAGTTATGGCTTCCCTGGAAAGAGATGCCCAAGAACAGCACCCACTCTGGGAACCTAGGAAAGCGCCCCACAACTAGCCCTCTGTCTCACACTCCATGGAAAGAAGGCCCGGTCCAGAGCCGACCCAAGGCGCTCAGCCAAGGGCATGAGGCCCAGGAGAGTTAGGCGAGCCCATGGCTAATGGATGGAGCTCCGAGCTGATCCCACGCCAGCCCATCTGCAGAGCTGCTTTCTGTGTCTATCCCACCGCCCCAGCACCACCATCAAGGCTGTAAGAGTTCCCAGTGTGCCATGGGAGCTGACTACAGACCCAGGCACACAGGGAGGTCTGGTCCTCTCCTGTGTCACCTGGTGTTCCTACCAGCCTCAGAGGCGAGCCCTGGGCCACTCACCTGCTTAAAGATCTTGCTGTAGAGGACAGCACACAGGGGTGAGCAGTGAGTGGTCCTCTTCCTTGCTTTGATAGGCCCCTGGGCCTCTAAGTACCCTTTTAGGATCCCAATCTGTAGGTGAGGAAAGGGCAGAGAGCTCGTCTGTCAGAAGGGCCCTGCTCACAATGATGGGCCGCTGGGAAAAACTTCCAATAAATCACAACATCAAGACATCCTGACCACACGCAGGCCTGATTCCAGCAGACTCCAGGTTCCTCAGCAGGCCTGCAGATACCCCCACCCTACTCCGTGGCTCCCGCTCCCCGGGACTGAGCCTCCCAAACCCTAGTGTTCCTAGAACCCCAAATTCCAAGTCCAAGGTCCCTTTCACCTTATAACTTCTGAGAAGCTGAAGCCTCGATCAGATGTTCCCTCCGGGAAGCCCTCCCTGCCTCCCCGTTGCTAAGGATTCCTCTGTGTTCCAGAAAGCACTTAGCACACAACGCTACCATAACACACAGCACTTTCTACTGAAATTATCTGTTTTTCTTCTACCCTGTGGGTTCCTAGAGAGATGGGACAGTATCTTTGTCATATATTCTCAGTTCACGACAAAAGGCAGGGGGTTGATAAGGTTTGGTGATCTGAAATGAACTTCAAAGGCCTATTTAATTCAACAAATGCTGACCACCTGTCTGGCACTCAGCAAGGAGATAAAGGAACCCATGACCTTCCTTCTCAAGAAAACTGCCGTCTACGGGAGAGCTAGCCAAGTGCATAAGGATGACAAATGTGTCACCAGCCAGGGTGGTTCAGCCCACAGAGCATGGGAGGCCTTCGTGGAGCTCAAGCACCGTGGCCCCCACGTCTCCTTTCTGGACTTCTGCTCCCATTTATGGGCTGTGGCTCAGCCTTGCAGCTCCCCAAGCCTCCATCTTATTGTGGGCGCCCTTACCCCCATCCTTCACAGGAAGCCCCTCGTGCTTGTCCCAATCTTTCCTGTCCTCCAGGGTCAGTACAGACCTCGCAGGGGTTCCAGCTGAGTCCTGAGTCACAGATGGCCTTCTTCTCTGTGACTCAGTTTCCCCCAGGGTCTCTCCTGCAGAGACGCTGCTCAGATGCGGCCCCTGTTTCCCAGAGTTCATGACTTAGCAGGAAAAACAGTCACGTAATAGTGACAGGACAGAGTTATGAGGCTCGTGACTGAGAGAAGGAACGGGGCCAAGAAAACATGGAAGAAGGGCTCCTAACAGGCCTGAGGTTCAGGGTGGCTCCCAGAGGAAGAAGCTGAGTGCGGACAGAGCAGACAGCAGCAGCAGCTGCAGAGACAGTGACAGGCTGGAGGCCTAGAAACAGGATTTCAGGAAATCCCAAGACACGGCCCCTCACAGGCCAGGCCACAGAGTCCAGCCACTTCAGCAGTCCCAGGAGGGACAGGACGCGGCCACCCCTTGGGTGTCCCATGGGATTCAGACCCTGGCCCTCTACCTGCGGCCTCGACCCCACTCCCTCCTGGGACAGCACTCACTGAGTAGGTGCTGCAGATGAGGGTATTGTCCTTCTCGAAGAAGTAGGCACTGGTGATGGGGCAGTTTCCCAGGGCAAAAAACTTCCCGCAGAAGGACTGGAGGCATATGTAGTCCAGCATGTCCCACACGCGAATATTCTGGGGGATGGGAAATAGGCAAGAGGCTGAGCATGGGTGCTCGGGGATGTAGCTGGCTCCTGAAGCCTTGGGGGTGCCTCCAGCGGACAAGCCCAGGGCACATCATCCGTCCAAGAACTTCCAACACACACACATGGTGTTGGCACCATCACACCCAGCAGCAGAGAGGCTACTCTTGTGCTCAGATAACCCAAGCACACAGTGAGTGAGGGCCGGGCACAGCTCCACCCCCCAGCCTGCCCCCAGGCCTCCACCCTGCTGGAGCAGCTGAATTCACTGGCTGGGCACAAAAGCCAAGCCAGGCAGCACATGCTGGCCCCAGGCCCTCCCTTGCTGCCACTCCAGCCTGGGACACAGTCCGACAGTGGCTACCAACATAGTTGCCACAGTGACCTGCCTGTCCCCAGAGGAGCCCCTCCCATTCCTCCCAGGTGAAGGAACCTTCCCTAGAGGGCCCCACGGAAGTCCTTCCAAGACCCTCACTTCTTGGAGGCATCCTCTGCCCGTGGCTGACTGGGGACCTCAGGGAGCCCGTCCCTGTCCCCATGCCCCCAGACTCAGACCCTTCATCAGAGGCAATGATCCCAGCTCCCAGGGCTTCTGGGAAAATTCCAGACAGGAGGGTGTGTGGATATGTTGGAGAGGGTGGTCTGGGTGACCCTGAGGGCCCTGACAATTCATCTCCAGAGTCCCAGAAAACATAACCTGTCCCCTAAAGGAGGGCCCCAAGCACTGCAGGACCACAGCCCAGCAGACTGGGCAGTATCCTGAGCCTACAGCTGCAGAGGAGCACAGTGGCAGGTCCCGAGTGGGAGCCCTGGCATGTGGGAAAGGCCAAGCCCGGCCCTGATGACCAGGCAGCTGAGGAGGGGTCACTAGAGCAGCTGAGAGGTGAAGATCGAGGGCAGGGCAGCACAGGCAAATGGCTGCCATGCATTGCACAACTCCCCTGCGCCAAATGCTGCACTGCTGTTTTGCTGCTGGTTCTCTAAACTACTCAACAGCCCATTCTATGGATGGGGAGACTGAGGCTCAGAAAAGGGAAGGATTTGCCAGGGTCACAAAGTAAGAAGCCAGGCTGGGCTACCTGGGAACCCAGCTCTGGGGACATGCTCAGAGGCTCATGGCCACCCTCGTCTTCCTTCCACCTGAGGCCTCCTCCTAGGCCTTTGGCCAGATGTGGGGCTGTGGGCAGGGAGGTCATGCCATTCCTCTGGCTAATGTGTTTCCCTGAGGAACAGAAGGAGTCGGGCGGACTGTCGGGGCAGACCTTGTCCTTGGAGACACTGATGAGGATGCTGCTGTTCCTGCTGTCCACGAGGATGTGTGTCACTGAGGTCTGGTGTCCCTTCATCAGCCACACGGGCCTCTTTGAGACAAAGGGGTTCCACAGGCGGATGAAGGCATCGTAGCCACCAGTCACTGGGGTCAAGACGTGGGTGTCAATCCCAGGGGCCTCCACTGGGGACCTTCACCCACTGGTGAAGGTGGTGCCCAGAAGTGGGGAGAAGAGCAGCAGGACCAGAAGCTGCACAGCCCTCTCCTGAGCTCTGGTGGTCCCCCCATCCCCAGCAGCCCTCCCTCCAGCAGCTTCTGGGTGACATGAAGATGACTTACCCAGGAAGTTCCTCTCTGGGCAGTAATCAAAGCAAAGAATCCCTTTCCTTACATGCAGCACTGACAACCTACAATATCAAAGGAGTGAGGGCTGCAGGGCCGGGAGCAGTGGCCCTAAGAGAGCCTCTGAGACTGAGCCTGGGGTGGGAGGAGCTGGAGGCAGAGCCTCCCAGGAGGTCTAGGGAGGAGTCACTACCTCTCCATTCCAGGAGAGAAGCAGCCCCAGAGACCACCCAGCATTCCCTCTGCCGCCAAGTCAGGGCTCAGCACCACAGGAAAAGCAGCAGCCTGGTCCCGACCCCAAACCAACAGCCCACAGGGCAGATGCCACTTTCCAGGTATAGACAGCTCCCAGGCAGGAGCTACTCCTGACATTTGTGAAGCATCTGGCATCATGCCAAGGGCAAGTTTGATTTTCACATCAACTGTACTGGGACAGGCATCTTCCCATCCATGATACAAATCAAGAAAAAAGCCAGGGAGGGCCACACTTGCCTTCCCCTAGCCTTCTCCCTGAAGCAGGCCATAGAACACTGATTCCACTGGTGCCCACTCTATACCTATACCTGGGGGAAAGGAATGTCCCTTTTTTTTTTTTTTTTTTTTTTTGAGACAGAGTCTCATTCTGTCGCCCAGGCTGGAGTGCAGTGGTGCAATCTCGGCTCACTGCAACCTCCGCCTCCCAGGTTCAAGTGATTCTCCTGCCTCAGCCTCCCGAGTGGCTGGGATTACAGGTATCTGCCAGCACGCCTGGCTAATTTTTGTATTTTTAGTAGAGACGGGCTTTCACCATGTTGGCCAGGCGGGTCTGGAACTCCTGATCTCAGGTGAGCCGCCCACCATGGCCTCCCAAAGTGCTGGGATTACAGGCACGAGCCACTGAACCCAGCCAGAATGTCCTTATTTCTGAAGACACAGGGACACAGAGAGGGATCTGGACAAAGAGTTTACTGCCATCAGATGGTACTAGTCCAATCATCCTGCATGACTGTCCATTCTTCACCAAACTTCGCATAAAAATACACAGGCGTCCCTGTCTCTTTGTTTTTTTTCCCAGAAGGCTCCCATATCACATGAAACTTAAATGTGCATGCTTTTCTCTTGTTCATCTGCCTTTTGTTATCAGGGTCTCAGACATAAACCTTGCAATGGGTGAAGAAAAAATATTACTCCACCCACACAGGGGTCAGGATTCAGACCTAGGGTGGACACGGCAGGAGGTGACAGGAAGTTCAGTAAGCAGTGATCCAGGAGAGGAGAGGCTCATCAGGGCCAGGTGAGGCTCAGAGGGCCAGAGAGGCCCAGACAGGAGTTCCAGGAAGCCCAGGGCCCCGCAGCCCTCACAGGCCTGAGAGCCCCAGATGCTCTGTGCCTACGCCCATGCCCATGCCTCTCATCCACAACATCCTGCCCCGCCCCCTCCTTCTACTACACTCTTCAAAACCCCATTCTGGCCGGGCACAGTGGCTCACACCTATAATCCCAGCACTTTGGGAGGCCAAGGCGGCCGGATCACCTGAGGTCAGAAGTTCCAGACCAGCCTGGCCAACATGGTAAAACCTCATCTCTACTAAAAATACAAAAATTAGCCAGGCATGCTGGTATGTGCCTGTAATCCCAGCTACTCGGGAGGCTGAGGCAGGAGAATCGCTTGGACCTCGGAGGTGGAGATTGCAGTGAGCCGAGATTGCACCACTGCACTCCAGCCTGGGCGACAGAGACAGACTCAGTACCCCCTGCCTCCACCCCGCAAAACAAAACAAAAACAAAACAAAAAACAACAAAACAAAACTCTATTCAGGTGTGGTGGCTCACACCTGTAATTCCAGCACTTTAGGAGGCCGAGGGAGGAGGACTGCTTGAGCCCAGGAGTTCAAGACCAGCCTGAGCAACATAGTAAGCGCACGCCTCTACAAAAAATAAATTAGCTGGGCTTGGTGGCACGCACCTGTAGTCCCAAATACTTGCAAGGCTGAGGTGGGAGGATTGCTAGAACCCAGGAGGTTGAGGCTGCAGTAAACTGTGATCATGCCACTGCACTCCAGCCTGGGGGACAGGGCAAGAACCTGTCCACGAAAAACACAAAAAGACTCCATTCAGGCCAGACACGGTGGCTCATGCCTGTAATCCCAGCACTTTGGCAGGCCGAGGCAGGAGGATCCCTTGAGGTCAAGAGTTCAAGACCAGCCTGGGCAACACAGCCAGATCCCATCTATACAAAAAAATTAAAAATTAGCTAGGCATGATGGTACACCTGCAGTCCCAGCTACTTATGAAGGTGAGGCAGGAGGATCGCTTGAGCCTGGGAGTTTGAGGTTACAGTGAGCTCCAGCCTGGGTGACAAAACAAGACCCTGCCACAGGAAAAAAAAAAAAAAAAAACCAAAAACTCCATTCAAAGGCATCTGTAATAGGGCCCCTGGCCCCCTGACACAGCATGCCCTCCACTGAACTGACCCCTCACCCGGCTCCTCCACCACACCCGGGGGACCTAAGCCAGGTGCCTGGGCGTCAACCTGGACATCATGGCTCCCATTATCCAGCCTGGCCCCAAGTCCTCCTTACCCATTTCCCTCCGCTCCCATGACCGCTGCTAGCCCAGGCCCCTGACTTTGCCGTATCAGCCTCCCAGCCAGTTCCTTCATCTCCAGCCTTGCTCCCCTTTAAATCATCTCTCCAGAGCCACAAGGATTCCTCTAAAAATCAAAGCTTCAAAGAGAACAGATGGCAGTACACACATTTCATTTATTGCCAAACAAGATATTCCTCCCTCCACAAGTAAATGTGCTGCCGAAAAATGTTCTGGAAGAATGGTCACCAGAATGTTAGTAGAAATTATTTCAGGCCGATTCACATATTCATCAACAAAGATTTCCTGGCTCCTACTCCTGCCAGGATTACCAGGGGCACAGACATGAGGCTTCTGCCATAGGGGGTTTTCCTTCTAGAGGGAAACAGCAGGAGTAAGTGGACACACCAAAGGGAGACGGACATTTACAAATCATGGCAAGTCCTGCAAGGGACATAAGCACATGGCTTTGACGGAGGACAACAGAAGGAGGCTCACTTCTGCCGGCCTCTCTGAGTAGGGTCCAGGGCTGCGGAGACCTGAAGGGTGAGAAGGAGTCGGCCCCGGGGAGCCCAGGGGAGGGGTGAGGCTTCGGTTGGAGGGAGCAGCCTGTGCAAGGCTGGTGTGGTGGGCACCAGGTGGGCCAGGAGGAGAGGGCATGAGAGGACATGGGAGAGGCGGGCAGGGCCGGATCCACAGCCCTGGCCAGGAGCTGCTGAAGGCTCCATACAGGGCCCTGGCTGGATCAGATCTGTCGATGGTTGCGGGTCAGGGAACGTGGCCTGAGGGGACGCAGCGAGGCTGCTAAGAGGGCCACGGCAAGCAGTTCAGGTGGGATATGACGGTAGCTTCAACTAGGTGGTGGTGGCAGAAGTGAAGGAAGAGGGGACAGTGGGGGAGACTTCGGGGGTCAGTCCACACACTCAGCACCAGCTCCTGCCACCACACCCGCTCCATCAGATTTGCTCCTGGCTCGAACCATCTGAGAACTCAGGTGAGGCTGGCTGCAGGGAAGCCAGACCCTCAGGCCCACACTGCCTTGGAGGCTGAGGCTGACTCCATAGGCAGAGGTTGGGGTGCCAATGCCAGGCCCCACCCACAGAGGCTATGCCCTAAGATGGCATTGCCAAGCAAGTGGTCAATGGTGCCACCTGCCGGCCTGTACATTGCACTGCATGCAGCCAAGAATGCATGGGTGTGCCACCACTCTCAGCTAATTTTTCAATTTTTTGTATAGATGGGATCTTGCCGTGTTGCCCAGGCCGGTCTTGAACTCCTGGCCTCAAGGGATCCTCCTGCCTTGGCCTCCTTAAGTGCTAGGATTACAGGCGTGAGCCACCGTGTCTGGCCCAAATGGAGTCTTTTGTCTTTTCTGAAGACAGAGTCTTAAGAGCGCTATCACCCAGGCTGAAGGAAGGGAGCATGTGTCTCTGTGTTTGTGTAAATATATTCTCTACCCTACCCCAAAAATACATCCCCAATCCCTTCATCCTATAACACAGCCCAGCTCCAGACCACCATCCTATACAGCCTCAACTATTGCAGTGGCCTCTTCACTGGCGTCCCCACTGCCACCTCTGCCCATGGACACTCTACCTGCAACATATAAGTCAGACCACACTAGTTCTCTGCCCAAAACCATCCCAGAACCGTGCTTATATCTACTTCTGAATATTGTAAGAAGATACTCTGAGGTTCTTAGGGAAATATTAATGTGGACTAACTACTAAGTGATATGAAAGAATTAATACTATTTTATCTATTTTTGTGTGTGTTTGAAACTTTTTATAATGAAATATTAATTTAAAATTAATTAATTTAAAAAACAAGGCTGGGCGCAGTGGCTCACGCCTGTAATCCCAGCACTTTGGGAGGCCAAGGCGGGTGAATCACAAGATCAAGAGATCAAGACCACCCCAAATGGCGAAACCCCGTCTCTACTAAATATACAAATATTAGCCGGGCATGATGGCACGTGCTTGTAATCCCAGCTACTCAGGAGGCTGAGGCAGGAGAATCTCTTGAACCCGGGAGGTGGAGATTGCAGTGAGCTGAGATCACACCACCGCACTGCAGCCTGGGTGTCGCAGCAAGACTCTGTCTCAATCTGTCAATCAATTACAAGAGCATACCACAGACAGCAGAGCTGTGCAAAGGCCCTGGGGCAGGAGCATGCCTGAGCCTGAAGGAGGCCAGTGGAGCTGAGTGGGCAGGTGGAGGCAGTGAGGTCAGGAAGGCAGCAGGCCCAGCCCACGGAAGCCCTCCTGGCCCTGGTGAGGTGACCCCCTGATATCCTCCTCCCACTGGGACTCAATAAAACAAGATCTGAATGAAACACATATCCACCAAGCTTGTCCAGCTCACGGCCCACAGGCCTCATGCAACCCAGGACAGCTCTGAATGTGGCCCAACACAAATTCATACACTTTCTTATAACATTATGAGATTTTTTTGTGATTTTTATTTAGCTCATCAGCTATGGTTAGTGTTAGTGTATTTTATGTGTGACTCAAGACAATTCTTCTTCCAGTGTGACCCAGGGAAGCCAAAAGATTGGACACCCCTGATACACACTAAGTGATATCACCACCAGTGCAGACAGATAGCCTCAGCAAACAACTCCAAGCAAACTCCCACCACAAGGCCCCATTCAAAGCACTGAACCCAAGACTGAAACTTCCCCTTCACATCAGACATTCCCGGAGGCCCCCTTTTCCGGCCTGCAGGGAGGTCCAGGACTTGTCTAGAAATGCACACAGTGCACTGTTTGGTTAAAAGGGCCAGGCGCAGTGGCTCACGCCTGTAATCCCAGCACTTTGGGAAGCCCAGGTGGGCGAATCACAAAGTCAAGAGATTGAGACCATCCTGGCCAACATGGTGAAACCCCGTATCTACCAAAAATACAAAAATTAGCTGGGCATGGGGGCACACGCCTGTAGTCCCAGCTACTAAGGAGGCTGAGGCAGGAGAATCGCTTGAACCCAGGAGGCGGAGGTTACAGTGAGCTGAGATTGTGCCACTGCACTCCAGACTGGTGACAGAGCAAGACTCTGTCTCAAAAACAAAAGAAAAAAAGGCACTGGACATATAATGAGGCCCAAGATAAAACTCCAGCTCAAGTGTCTGCTCTAAGACAGTCACTTCCCCTCCCTACGCTTCGGGTTTCCCATCTGTAAAATGAGGAGTTGGACTAAATTAGCTTTATCATCTCAGGATTGAAATTTCCCCTGAAAAACAACCAGGACAGAAAGGGACAGACAGGGGTCTAAATGGCCCTCGGTCTCTGCCCCAACCCAACCCTGGCCTCACCCAGTCTTTCCCCAATACAGGCCTCAAATCTCCTGCTGTTCCCCAAAAAAGACTCTCCTGGGGCTCATTCTTCAGACTGTGCAGGAGCAAAATGTCACAGCCCCAAAGGCTCAAGGAAAAATCTAGGGGCCGGAGGAAAACTATAGGGGCAAGAGCAACCCAGCAGGAAGACTCCACCAGAGAACATACCTGCCAGTTGATCTACCATAAACCGCACAGTAGAAGCCACACAGTAAAAGAACAGAAGTAGGCCAGGCGCGGTGGCTCACGCCTGTAATCCCAGCACTTTGGGAGGCCGAGGTGGGCCTATCACCTGAGGTCAGGAGTTCGAGACCAGCCTGACCAACATAGAGAAACCCTGTCTCAGGCCGGGTGCAGTGGCTCAAGCCTGTAATCCCAGCACTTTGGGAGGCCGAGACGGGTGGATCATGAGGTCAGGAGATCGAGACCATCCTGCCTAACACGGTGAAACCCCATCTCTACTAAAAAAATACAAAAAAGTAGCCGTGCGAGGTGGCAGGCGCCTGTAGTCCCAGCTACTTGGGAGGCTGAGGCAGGAGAATGGCGTAAACCCGGGAGGCAGAGCTTGCAGTGAGCTGAGATCCAGCCACTGCACTCCAGCCTGGGCGACAGAGCAGACTCCGTCTCAAAAAAAAAAAAAAAAGAGAAACCCTGTCTCTACTAAAAATGCAAAATTAGCCAGGCATGGTGGTGCATGCCTGTAATCCCAGCTACTTGGGAGGCTGAGGCAGGAGAATCGCTTGAACCCGGGAGGCGGAGGTTGTGGCAAGCCGAGATCGCACCATTGCACTCTAGCCTGGGCAACAAGAGCGAAACTCCATCACAAACAAACAAACAAACAAAACAAAACAGAAGTGGTAGCTTCTGATAACTGTGTCAAGGAATGGGGATTGAATAAAGAGGGGGCCCCTCAGGACTCTAACCTTCTTTATAATGTTTTCATTTTTTACATGGACAATGCATTTAATACATTCTTGTGTGATTAACTGGTTTTTCTTTTGTTTTTTTTTTTGAGACGGAGTCTTGCTCTGTCGCCCAAGCTGGAGTGCAGTGGCGTAATCTCGGCTCACTGCAAGCTCCGCCTCCTGGGTTCACGCCATTCTCCTGCCTCAGCCTCCAGAGTCGCTGGGACTACAGGTGCCCACCACCACGCCCAGCTAATTTTTTTTTTTGGTATTTTTAGTAGAGATGGGGTTTCACCATGTTAGCCAGGATGGTCTCGATCTCCTGACCTTGTGATCCGACCGCCTCAGCCTCCCAAAGTGCTGGGATTACAGGCGTGAGCCATCACACCTGGTGATTAACTGGTTTTTCAAAAGAAAAGAAAAAACCGCACTCTGGGGTAGAGGAATCTAGACTGAAGGAAACAGACTGGAACCATCTGCAAAGAATCAACGCTGCCAGTTACTGAACACATACCACAGAGGATTCCCTCACACAACCCTTGAAGAAGTGAGGTACACGCTTTCATACCCTTTCACAGATGAGGGAACTGAGGGTCACAGAGGAGGAAGTAACTCACAGTCATCCCTTCATTCAGAAAACATTTCACTGACTGCCACTCACTCTATGCTGGCTTCTATGTTGAGCTTTGCATATAGATCGAGAGATAAAAGAGACTACTGTGTTCTCACTGTGCTGCTGGTGGCGATGCTGGAAAAACTAACCTCCAGAGTCCATACACCAACCACCATCTGCCACTGTCAGCCCCCACAGTCCACTCACCACCCTCCTTCCTTCCAACCCCACTGCCTTAGCCAGGAGAGAAGCACTTCTTACTTGGGTTTTTCAGAGGCTTTGGCTGGCAATACTGTCAGCACCAGAGAGGACTTCTCGACGGCTGAACAGGAGACCACCAGGTTCATCTGGGGGATGAACTTGACCTGCTGACACCAGTTGGGATGGAGAGCCTGGGAAGACAGTAGCAATGGTGAGAGACTCCACCCAAGGACAACTTTCCAGGCCCAGCCCCCAGAACATGACCAGGTGTTGGGACTGGAGGCGCCCAGATATCACGGAGTCTAATGCCCTTCTCCTCGCGATCACAAAGTGATGTGGCCCCGCAGTCCTGGCCCAGTTCCTAGGACCAGCACTGGCCATCACTTGTCACTGAAAATGTTTAAGAGCACACAAGCGTAGTTTCATTTGAAATCCTGTCAGTTAGAGGATGGGGAGGGTCAGGCCCATACTAATCATCTCCCGCGAGGGGAGAAAGGATGAATTCGAGTCTGTCCAGGCCACAGTCGAGTTATCCACATGGAGCCACCTCTACAGATGGGCTGTGCTCCTGGCCCACTGCCACCATCCATGTTTGTCATACAGTGGACTGCTCACGGAAGCACAGAGGGCAGGAGAATGTTCATTTCGCTGCAACTTGAGCCACAAAAGATGACACGCAGTCGAAGGGGCTGGCTGGGCTCTGAATTCTCTGGCCCCAGCTCTGTGACTTGGACCAGCGCTTGGCCTCCCAATCTAGAGATTTTCCTCTCCGGGACAAGATTGGAAAAGGCAGGTTGGAGAGATTGGTTCATCAAATATTTCTTCAGTGCTTTCTACATGCAAGACCCTGAGCTGGGTTTTACACACACTGTCACCAAGCGTCTGTCACAATGAAGGCACTGAATTTAAGACACTTTGGGAGGCCAAGGTAGCTAGACCAGCCTGGGCAACATAGTGAGGCCCCGTCTCAAAAAAGAATAAAAAGATTAGCTGGGTGTGGTACTTGTATTCCCAGCTACTCGGGGGCTGAGGTGGGAGGATCAGCCCGGGAGGTCGAGGCAGCTGTGAGCCATGATCGCACCACTGCATGCCAGCCAGGGCAACAGAGTAAGGCCCTGACTCAAAAAAAAAAAAAAATAGTGCAGGCCTGTTGGACCACCCAGACCGCCCGGAGTGCGTCATTCATTCATTCATTTGTGCAGCAAACGTATTGGGAGCCCACCAAGTGCAGGGTACTATTTTAGGCACTGGAGACAACCGAGAGCACAAAGTCCCTGCCCTCGAGGAGCCATCGATCTCGTGAAGGTGACAGCATGAGGAATCAACAGTCGGACCACACAAAGCTGGGAGCTGGGAAACACTGCGGTGAAGGGATGAAAGCAGAGGCGGGCACAGGGCTGTCCTAGGATGGCTGGTTGGGACTACAAGAAGTAGATAGGGGGAATACAGGTACCTTCGGGGAGAGCCCTGCAGCCTGAAGGCGCAGCACATGCCGAGGCACAGAGGCGGGAAGGGGCTGAGCGCATTCAGGGAACAGCAGAGGAGCCTGTGCCTCTGCAGGAGAGCAAATGGGGAGAAAGAAGGTTGAAAACAAGCCCAGAGCTTGCAAGCAGGGGCCAGATCACCTCATGTCCTGACAGCCGTGGTGAGGACTTGAGATTATGTTCCAAATGTGATGAGAAGCTACTGGGGTGACTCAACTGTATTTCTAACTCATCATTCCTCTGGCCCTGAATGGAGACAGTGCTGCATGAAGAAAGGAAGTGGGGAACCCAGCTAGAGGCCACTGCAGCCATCCAGGAGCGAGGCAGTGTTGGCCAGGACCAGGGCTTAGCCATGGCGGTGGTGAGAGGGGCATGGCCACACTGAGATGTGGTCTGCAGATGCAGCTGGCAGGATCCAACAGCTGCCACAATCTGTTTCCAGAGACCAAACCCCAAGGGCTAAGGCTGAACCCAGGGAGTAAATCTACTTTTTGTATTTATTTTGAGTGGTGTGTGTGTACAGATAATTACCATTGTAACAGGCCAAGGAAAGAAACAACTCACCTTCAGCCGGTAGCTTCTATACAAAGAAGACTTCTCATTTAAGAGTTTCCGCATGGAAACTTTGATCCAGTGATCTGACAGGGGAAAAAATCAAGGTCCACATCAGCAGCTTTCCCCCTTTGCTCGGCAAGCAAAGCCTCAAAAACGTCTCAAGTTGGCTTGCAACTCCAGTGCTTCTCAAAAGGCTTTTCCACCCAAACCCTCACTGGCGCCTCACTGTGTCCTGGTGAGCTCAGCGGAGTGCCCCCGCCCCAGGAAAAAGACTCAGGCAGATCAATGCTGCCTCCTAGAGTACCCCTGCCAGTGCATGGCAGAACTAGAACCAGACTTCAGGGCACCTCATGCTTCCTAGGTGCTGCAATCTAAACAAGCTGATTCTTTATTAAGGAGCTCCATCTTTGCTGGAGTGGAAAAGGAATTGAGACTCTAGGCTCTTTTTATTCTGACAAGTCATCACTTGGGAGTTCGCCATCATGCCTCAAACTACATGCACTCCTTGTCCAGAAAGCACAGGTTCCAAAAAGTAGAAGTTCCAGGTATGCATCATAAAATAAGCATGTCTGGGCCAAGCGCAGTGGCTCACACTTGTAATCCCAGCCCTTTAGGAGGCCAAGGTGGGAAGGTCACTTGAGGCCAGGAGTTAAGACACCAGCCTGGCCAGCATAGTGAAACCCTGTCTCTACAAAAATACAAAAATTAGCTGGGCATGGTGGCATGCACCTGTAATCCCAGCTACTCAGGAGGCTGAGGTGGGAGAATCACTTGAACCCGAAAGGCGAAGGTGGCAGTGAGCCGAGATCACATCATTGCACTCCAGCCTGGGCGACAGAGCAAGACTCTGCAAAAAAAACAAAACAAAACAAAACAAAAACCAGCCTGGACAACACAGTGAGAACCCATCTCTACAAAAAAATCAAAAAAATTAAAAATTAGGCCGGGCGCGGTGGCTCAAGCCTGTAATCCCAGCACTTTGGGAGGCCGAGACGGGCGGATCACAAGGTCAGGAGATCGAGACCATCCTGGCTAACCCGGTGAAACCCCGTCTCTACTAAAAAATACAAAAAACTAGCCGGGCGAGGTGGCGGGCGCCTGTAGTCCCAGCTACTCTGGAGGCTGAGGCAGGAGAATGGCGTGAACCCGGGAGGCGGAGCTTGCAGTGAGCTGAGATCCCGCCACTGCACTCCAGCCTGGGCGACAGAGCGAGACTCCGTCTCAAAAAAAAAAAAAAAAAAAAAAATTAAAAATTAGCCAGAAGTGGTGGTGGCGTGCTTGTGGTCCCAGCTACTTGGGAGGCTGAGGTGGGAGGATCACTTGAGCCCAAGAGATTAAAGCTGTAGTGAGCTATGATCATATCACTACACTCCAGCAACAGAGTATGACCTTGTCTCAAAATTTAAAAAAAAAAAAAAAAAAAAAACACACACACACTTAAATAAAACAAGCCTGTCTAGAGGAATTCAGACATGCCAGGTGCAGCCCTCATGGGGCTTAGCATCTCCCGGCCGCTGAAACCATTCAAGGCCAGCAGTTGATGGATCCTCAGGGAAAGCAAAGCCAATCTGACACAGACGAGTGGAGCCAGCACTGTTAGGGACAAACATGGGTCCTCTGTCAGAGTAGTTTAAGGAGGCAGGTCGCAAATGCTGGAGCAGTCTAGGCTCAGGTTCCCTCCCAGGGATGGAGGAGGGAAGAGGCAGCAAGGATGGATCTGGGGGCTCACGCCAAGCATTGCACTGCTGCAAAGTCACCAGCCCCATCTTGCAAGGGCAGGAGGAAGCTTGCAAAGTAAGTCCCAGGGAGGGGTGGAAAGTTGCCCAAGACTGCCAGAGTGGGGCTGGTCGTGCATGGGCACAGGCAGGAGTGAGCTTTATGATGCGCTGTGGTTTAATCATCAGTTTACCTGCCTTTCTCTCCTACTAGGGCTGTGAAGGAGGGCAGGGAAGAAGTCATAGTCACTGTGCACTTACTAGGTGCCTAACGTTCCACGTTTCTTATACCAAAGCTATCAATGAAGTAGGGCCATCCCTATTTGAATAAGGGAACTGAGGCACAGACAGGTTAAGCAATTGGCTCCAGGTCACACAGAGCTGGGGTGCATACCTGGGTCTGTCCATCTCCTCCCAAGTTCACATACTGGGCCCACCTCATCTTCATGTTTGTCCCCAGCCTTCAATCAGAAGTTGGCATGGAAGGACTCCTGCCTAACATTCCAGTGTCATCTGCCTCCCTCGATATCACATTCACCATGTGGCTCAAAGACCACCACAACCTCCCATGCCAGTTCCCAGGGTAGTACAGAGTGACTAGGCTCAAGCAGCTGAGTGGGCGGCTCAGGGCAGGGCAGGCCCCCGAGGCCGATGAGGCAAGCAGGGTGCCAGCCCACTGCTGTGTCCAGGACAGGATCTGGACACTGCCCCAACAAGACTGCCAGGGGCCTGTTACCAAGGCCTGGGAACCCCTGGAGTGTCCTGCTTAGTAACTCTGGCTGGAAGAGGGGTCAGTGTCCCTGTATGGGGTCCGTGGTGGCCTGGGCCTCCTGGTGGATGTGAGGCAACCTGGAGAGGCAGCACTGTGCATGCAAGGCTGGATTCTAGAGGCGCTCCAGTTCAGATGAGTTTCCTAGGCAGCCCCGAGCCGTGTCCTCTGAGGATCTAGCGACCTGGGCAGAACAGCTCCAGTGACTTCCTCCTGCGTTTAATCAGTGTGGGATGCAGCCCAGCAAAAGGCTAAAAGCACAGACTCCAAGGCAGGCAGCCGGACTTCAGATCTTAGCCCCCGCTCACCGGGCAGGGGTGTGTGCAGGTGACCTCACCCTTTCTGCCTCTTATTATGGGCTGCAGCAGCGGCTCCTCCCTCCTGACAGTAGGGGCAGCTATGGGAGGTGATGCACGCAAAGCGCCCAGCAAGGGGTGCTCTAGACTCTAGCAGCTGTGCCCACTCACCCACGCCAGCCAGCCAGTGCCCAGGCTCCACAGAGCCCACATCCAGGACAGCCCCTGCCCACCAAAGGCAGCACTAGAGCCAAGGAGAGCACATGCCTCCTCACCACCATCTGAGGAAGTTAGCATCAGCGCTGTCAACCAGGATCAGAGTGGATGAGGGACTTCCCCAGGGTCCCACCACTGGCATTGTGCTGGGGTGAGAAGCGTCCTGCACCCCCAGACCACACCCGCACAGCCTCCCATCCTCAGAGAGGCCGACCCCTCCCCAGCCCCCGTGGTCTTCTGCTGTCCCCCATCGCCTCTCCCTTTGTGCTGAGCTGCATGCATCCTGTGCTCAGAAGCAGATGCCTTCCCAGAGGCTCCAGAGCAGAGGCAGGGAGTGGGGGGCTCAGGGACCAGGATGGGCTCAGCACCCACGTCTAGGCCATGCCCAGGCCTCCGCCCCCTTCCCCAGCATCTTAACTACCCCACTTGGAGGCCCTGGGGAGAATACGGGGGTTGAACAGCCCACTGGTCACGTTTTCGGAGGTGAAGACAATGACATTGCCTTTGGCATCCCCATAGCAGAATACACCTCTGTGATAGTCAGACCTGCAGAAAGATGGAGAGAAGAGGCTGTGTGGGCCGGGCGCGGTGGCTCACACCTGTAATCTCAGCACTCTGGGAGGCCAAGGCGGCTTAATCACCTGAGGTCAGAAGTTCGAGACCAGCCTGGCCAACATGGTGAAACCTCATCTCTACTAAAAATACAAAAATTAGCCAAACATGGTGGCAGGCACCTGCAATCCCAGCTACTCGGGAGGTAGAGGCTGTAGTGAGCTAAGATGGTGCCACTGCACTCCAGCCTGGGAGACACAGCAAGACTCTGAGTCAAAAAAAAAAAGAAAAAAAAAAAAAGAGGCTATGGAGCCTCCACTCCCTCCCTTGCCCCCCAATAGCCTCCCTTCTCCTTGGAAGCAAGGGCAGTTCCAACAAGACTTTCTGGCCTTGCCCAGACACCTGAGGAGCCAACAAACACAGGCAGACCAGGTCCAGCCCATCACTGAACCAGAATTCAATTTTTTTTTTCAACCAAAATAAATGAATCCCTAGTCCTCCAGCTGCCCTTTGTTAAGTCACCCCTCCCAATAGACTGTGATGTCCCCGGACTCCTCAGCCACAGCCAGACAAGCCTCTGCTGGGATTTGATGGCTGTCTTGAGTGGGGAAGTGACAATGACTCCAAGCTCTGAGTGACCATGAGAGTTGACTCTGAGAGAAGCAGCCTGGAGGGAGGAAGACACAGGGGCCTTGGAGCCAGAGGGGAGATCTTTCCAGATCTTTCCAAGGAGGCTTTCTGGGGGCCCCAACCCTAGTCAGTGATGTGGCTGCTGCAGGAGGCCTGGGCCTCCTGGTTCATGTGGGGAACACCCAGTGAAGACTCACCAGTAGTCCATGACCAGGGCACAGCTGTCCAGATCAATAAAGGTGAAGGCCGGGACACATTTGCGGTCACTAATATCAAAGAAATCTGGGGGAAAGACAGAAGGCCACATGAAGCCCACAGCCGTGCCTGAGAGGTCTTCAGTCACGGTGAGCAGCCTCATTGCTCTCCCAAGGAATCTCTGGCCCCTTCAGCCCTTTTTCCCCCATGGTAACCACAGACAGCTATTTACAGAGTAAACCCACCCACTGGGAACCCCACTGAAAACCCCTAAAAGCTTCCAACTGCAACTGGAATAAAATCCCAGGCTGGGTGTGGTGGCTCACACCTGTGATCCCAGCACTCAGGGAGGCTAAGGCAAGAGGATTGCTTGAGCCCAGGAGTTTGAAACTGCAGTGAGCAGTGATTGTACCACTGCACTAAAGCCTGGGTGACAGAGCAAGACCCTGTCTCAATTAAAAAAAAAAAAAAAAATCTGACTCCTTCCAACAGATCAAGCCTCATTTTCAGCCTCTGATGAGCAACAGCCTCGCCATCGTGCTGTCTCCTGCATCTGAATGGCAGCCTGTCGCCCTCCTCTGCCTCTCTATATGGCCGGCCACCCCAGAGGGCTGTGGGTCACAAGAGGAGCGCTGGCTGGACTGGGCTGGGGCCACAAAGGCCAGGGATCACACTGGTGGCACTTCCACCCCTGCTTCTGGCCTTGTCTGAGTGCCTCCGAGCAGGTGACAGCTGCTCCATCAGGACAGCAGTGATGACATAATTATCTCTAAAATGGGGTTCTAGGCTAGGTGCAATGGCTTACACCTGTAATGCCAGCACTGTGGGAGGCTGAGGCGGGTGAACCACCTGAGGTCAGGAGATGGAGACCAGCCTGGCCAACATGGTGAAACCCTGTCTCTACTAAAAATACAAAAATCAGCCAGGTGTGGTGGTGTGCGCCTGTATACCCAGACACCTGATGAGCCCACAAACACAGGCCCAGCAGACCAGGTCCAGCCCATCATCAAACCAGAATTCAATATTTTTTTTTCAACCAAAATAAATGAATCCCTAGTCCAGCTACTCAGGAGGCTGAGGCAGGAGAATCACTTGAACCCAGCAGACAGAGGTTGCAGTGAGCCGAGATTGCACCACTGCACTCCAGCCTGGGCGACAGAGTGAGACCGTCTCAAAAAAATAAAAAATAAATGGGGTTCTAATGCCAAATTCTCAGGGTTGTCTGAGGATAAAGGGTGAGAATGTCTGGGACAGCACCGGGTCCCCAGGAAACAGGTGTTGCAATGGAAAGCCCAGGCAGGTCACAGATAGATTACTCTAGCCCTTGCTGATGGCTGACCACTTTCTCTGTATCACACAATTTAGCCTCATAATGATGTCAGTGTTAATTAACTGCCCACTATGTGCCAGGCACTATGCCCGCAGCTTCACACACCTAACTACTAAGCCACACTCACCCTCGAGTCATGTATCATTGGCCCCATTTTACCTCTGGGTAAAGTGAGGCACTGGGAGGTCAAGTAATTGCTCAAAGGCAGACATCTACAGAGCAGTGGGACCAGGCTCTGAACCCAGGTCCTTTTTATTCCAAAGTCCCTGTTTATTCCAGAACAGCCACGCTCTCTCCTCCCATTCAGCCTCGCATTGCCAGCTGTCATTTCATGTATTAATTTCCTCTTCCTGACCACCTTACGGGTCTGCTCAGTCAGAGGCCTCATTCGTCATCCATCCATTCAATAGTCATCGAGCATCCAGAAGGTACTAGGCACTGAGACACTGAGTTGAGCAGAACAGATGCAGTCCCTGACCTCATGGAGCTTCCAGTTTGGAGGAGGAGACATGCACTAAACAGAAGCACACTAATACATGTGAGATGACACTGAAAGGAGGACCTTGAAGGGAAGGGGTACAATCTCACGCGGTCTTTTTAAGAGGATCTTGGAATAGAGGGTCAGGGAGGGATTCCTGGAGGAAGTAACTTCTAAGATGAGAACCAAAAGAAAAGCAGAGGCTGTCGGGGCAGAGAGAGGGGCAGGAGGGATGGCAGGGCACAGAGACCGAGGATCCCGCCTCCATCCTAAGAACACTGGGGTAGGGTGAAGACTTTCTGCAGAGGGTAGTGTAAATGCACATCCTGCCTTTAGGGGCATGAGGGAAGCACAGCATGCAGTAGAGGCTTTTTTTTTTTTTTTTTTTTAACTGAGTCTCTCTCTGTCGCCCACGCTGGAGTGCAGTGGTGTGATCTCGGCTTACTGCAACCTCCACCTCCCAGGTTCAAGCAATTCTCCTGCCTCAGCCTCCTGAGTAGCTGGGATTACAGGCGTGTGCCACCACACCCAGGTAACTTTTGTATTTTCTGTTTTGTTTTCTTCTGTTTTTGAGACAGAGTCTCGCTCTGTCACCCAGGCTGGATGGCAGTGGCAGGATCTCAGCTCACTGCAAGCTCCGCCTCCTGGTTTCACGTCATTCTCCTGCCTCAGCCTCCCGAGTAGCTGGGACTATAGGTGCCCACCACCAAGCCCGGCTAATTTTTTGTACTTTTGGTAGGGACGGGGTTTCACCGCGTTGGCCAGGCTGGTCTTGAACTCCTGACCTCAGGTGATCCGCCTCCCAAAGTGCTGGGATTACAGGAGTGAACCACCACACCTAGCCAGGAGAGGCTATTTAAGTGAGAGTGAAAGGGGCCTGGACTAGGAGTGGCAAGAGGCAGGAGGTAGAATCAGGACCGGAGATAGACCAGTTATGGCCTCTGGTTTGTAAATTTCGGTCTGTTCAACATCACTGTATTCATTGGAGCATTCACAGACCACCCCCTGCCTACCTGGCACTAAGGCCTCTCCACCTGGCAATCCTCCTATGGGGTTCTGATTCATGTTCACAGTTGCTCAGCTAACAGACTTCTCCCAGGCACAAATGCATGGCTCCCAGTGGCTGAGAGCGGGGCTGGGGAGCCCCCAGGGGGACTCACCTATCTTTTGCTTGGTAGACGCAACTGCAATGAGGTTCATATTGTGCAGACATACCATGTCGACGACCCACATCGGCTGGTTGTAGAGCTGCTGGGTCTGGTTAAGCTGGCCAGAGGAAGAGCAGAGGAGATGGGCGGGCTGGGAAGCATACTCAGTCCAGCACAGCTCCCCGTGAACCTCTCCTGCCACACGAGGCCCTGGAGCCACCACAGACCTAGCAGGGAGCCCAGCACTACCACTAAGACTAGTGGTGGGGGCCTTGGATAAACAGATAAACTCCCTAGCCTCCCTGGGTCTCAGTTTCCACATCTGTAAAACGGGCTTGAAGAACACCTTCTTTACAACCCCTTTCTGGAGCAGTCTCACAGTTCTATAAAAGTCTTGGCAGCAGTGAGCCGTGAACACACCACTGCACTCAAGCCTAGGCAAGAGTGAGACCTTGTCCCCCCACCCAAAAAAAACCAAAGTCTTGAATATGCATAGATCATGACCCACGGATCTGTTTCCAAGATATTTCTATGAGTGTGTTTGCATCTACTCAAAGGGGACGCTGCAGCTGCTGTTAGAGCAACAGGCCAGAAGCCACCTAGAAAGCACAGCTGATATCAACCCATACCATGGACACCACCCAGACATTAAGAACAAGGGAGCTGTGCACATGCCAATAAAGAGCTGCCAAGAGATATGATTAAGTAACAAATCAAGGTAAAAAGCAACATTATAATATGCCTCCATTATCACATTTAAAAAGAAAAGGGCACAGTGGTTCATGCCTGTAATCTCAGTACTTTCAGAGGCCAAGGTGGGAGGATCACTTGAGCCCAGGAGTTCAAGACCAGCCTGGGCAACATAGGAAGACCCCATCTCTACAAAATTAACAAAAAAGGCTGGGCGCAGTGGCTCACACCTGTAATCTCAGCACTTTGGGAGGCCAGGGTGGGCAGATCACTAGGTCAGGAGTTCGAGACCAGCCTGGCCAATGTTGAAACCCCGTCTCTACTAAAAATACAAAAATTAGTTGGGCGTGGTGGTGCTCGCCTGTAATCCCAGCTACTTGGGAGGCTGAGGCAGAAGAATCACTTGAACCTGGGAGGCAGAGGCTGCAATGAGCCGAGATCACACCATTGCACTCCAGTCTGGGTGACAGAGCAAAACTCCGTCTCAAAAAAAAAAAAAAAAGAAAGAAAGAACAAGAAAAAATTAGCTGGGCATGGTGGTGCATGCCTGTAGTCCCAGCTACTTGGGAGGCTGAGGTGGGAAGATCCCTCGACCCCAGGAGGTTAAGGTTGCAGGGAGCCATGATTGCATCACTACACTCCAGCCTGGGTGACAGAGCAAGACCCAGTCTCAAAAAAAAAAAAAAAAGAAAAGAAAAGGCGGGTATGCAGAGAGGATAGCCATGGAAGAGCACTCCAAAACTGGTCATAGCATTTGCCTGCAGCGAGAGGAAGTAGGAACTGAGGGAAGGAAGACTGACTTCCCCTGTCTGCCCCTCCATAGGTATGAATCCTGTTTTCCATCTGCAGGTGTCACCTGGTCAAAGTGGCTTATGAACCAAGGATTTGTTCTGCAAAGTTGCGAGGAATGAATGGAATAATTAAAGCATTGAGGGTGGTGCCCGGCACTCAGTAGGAGCTCAGCACCGGTGCCTCCTGCACTCGTGTAGCATGTACACAGAGACAATGTGAGCTGGCACTCCAGGCAGGGAAAGCCACGAGCAGAGTCAGGTCAGCAGAAATGAGCTGCTGTGTCCTGGGGAAGGGGGAGGCCAGCCCACTCAGTTTAGAGCTGGAGAGGAACCAGAGATGAGGTAGGTGTGGCCACCTAAGGAATCTGTATTTTACTCTCTTTTTTTTTTTTTTGAGACAGAGTCTTGCTCTGTCGCCCAGGCTGGAGTGCAGTGGCGCGATCTCCGCTCACTGGAACCTCTGCCTCCCAGGTTCAAGCGATTCCCATGTCTCAGCCTCCCGAGTAGCTGAGATTACAGGTGTGTGCCACTATGTCTGGCTAATTTTTGTATTTTTAGCAGAGACAGGGTTTCACCATGGTGGCCAGGCTGGTCTCGAGCTCCTGACCTCAAGTGATCTGCCTGCCTTGGCCTCCCAAAGTGCTGGGATTACAGGCATGAGCCTCCGTGTGTGGTGCTGTATTTTACTCTTTGAATGACACCACAGACTCTGAACTGAAGAAAGCAGAAAGAAGTATGATCTGAAAAGCTGGAAGGAAGGAGCAGGGAGGAGCATAAACCAATTCCTCTACATGGATAATCAGAAGGAATAGGGAAGGCAGGGGCAGAGAGGAGCCTGTCCCATCAGAACTCAGAGAGCACCAAGGCTCCCCAGGTGGTTCTGGTGGTGAAGACAGTGGACAAGAACCCTCCTGAGCCCCTCTCTCCTGCCCAGGGCTGGGGTCTAACTCACACACACCGGTATCTTGGTAACTCCCACTCCTGCCCTGCAGTGTTCAGCGAAACCAAAAGCCCTAGGGAATTTCAGTGACCTGTGCCCAAGATCACACAGCTCTTGAGGGGAGCTCAGGCCCCGCCTCCAACTTAAGGTCTTTCCATCTTCATGACAGTGGGTGTGTGGTCCTGAGAGGCCTACTCCTGCCAAAGCAGCCCCTCCAGGAAGAATCCAGGTCTGCTGGGCCTTCCCAGAGAGCCTTCCTCTGTCCCCTTCAGCCTTTGGAGGTGCTTCGGTGACCGTGTAGCAGTCACAAGCAGGAGCTCTGGCTGCAACACATCCTGCCCCAGTCCACACACAGAAAGGGAAGGTGGAGGGCTATGGAAGCCACAGCCTCAGGATGGTAATCGTGACTCCCGCTTGGAGCACCCAGGAGAGCCACGGGACCCCCACGGACCTTAGTTTCACCCAGGTCTCTTCTTCCCCAAAGGATGAGCCCTGATGCAACTGTGAATCACTCTGCAGTTACACAGGCTCAGAAAGCCCTTCATCTGGGGGCTGTGTTCTCAATCAACCTTTCTGTACAGCCCTGGAGAGCAATGTTTTCTTCGTCTGCTGGAGGATTCTGGACTGGCCTGGTGACCAAGTACACAGCGGGTTCTCCTGAGTGTCTTCTCATTTACTACTCTCAGCCAGCAGTTGGCAGTACAAAGACAATATATCCAGCGGGGACTTGCTGTGTGCCCTGCCCTGCCCCAAGCACTACACATGTATTATGTCATCGCGTGTTCCCAAAAGCACTGTGAAGAAGCACTGTAACTACCCCCATTTGACAGATGGGGAAACTGAGGCATGGGGCATCTATAGTACCTTGTCCAGGTCACAGAGCTGGCAGGTGGTACAGTCAGGACTCTAACCCTGGGAGTTGGGCTCCAGAGCCCACGCTCACAACCACTATGATTTCCCGCCTGGTCCAGGCAAAAGGCCTGAACTGGTAGGACGTGGTGACAGCATGGGAGTGGCTGACCCGTAGCACAGGAGTCTTGGGGGTGACGATGCCATTCACTGAGATGGGGATGCAAGAGAAGGAAACCTGGTGGGCAGGGATAGCAAAAGGGACACGCTGTTTGGGCTAATGGGTTTGAGGGGTCTGTGAGACAGCACATGGAATGGACATCCAGGTGGAATCCCGCTTAGCAGAAGGGAAATGTGTGGCTCCCACAGGACCCAGGTGCTGTGACTGCGAGTCCAGGCTGCTTAGACCATGAATCTGCCTGGCTCCAGGTCACCTTCACCATGGGGGTGCTAAGGCAGAGGCTCTCCAATGACCCATGTGTGTACCATGTGTACGGGCCCCACTCACCCTAAAGGAGCTGATCAGCGAGAAGGACTCAGACCAGAACTGCAGGATGCCGTCTTTGGTGACAGTCAGGAAACACCCGATCTTCTTGAACCGGTGAATTAAAAACACCACCTTCACCACCTCACAGCCATGGTTCCTGTGGAAGGCGATGAGAGAGAGAAGAGCTCAAGCAAAAACAGCTCGGTGGGGGGCACCTGCAGCAGAACAGAGAGCCACCGAGGAGGAGGGGCAAAAGCTGGCGGAGCGTCACACACACGCACGCACACGTGCGCACATGCACGCACGCACACGCACACGCCAGAAAACCAGAGCTGGCTCCTCCAAGCGGGTTTCTACTGGATCATCAGCAGTGGCCAAAAGAAAAAGGGCCCCACGTAGAAGCTGATATGAGGCGGGGCTCCAGAAGCGAGAAGCAGCAGGCTTATCCTGCGAGTAGCCAGCCAGCCTCCTTGCGACGTGATGGGACAGAGGAGACAGAACGGAGGTTGTTCGCAAAGCTCTTTTCATAGGAAAAGCTGGCCACAGAGGGTGAGCAGAGTGGAGCCTGAGGCTGAAAACTGAGCAACAGCACTTTCTTGCAACTGCTCTAGTGCTCTGGGGTAGAGGGGGGAACAGAACCGAAGGATAAAATCAAAGTGGACAAGGAGCAGTGGGGAATTAGGGCCCCACGCACCAAACCCTACAGCCAACAGCTCCTGGGGAAGGCCTGGCCTCACAGGAGGCCACCCTTGAGCCTTCGCACAGGCTTTGATGCTCCCCTCTGGGGGTTGCTCCCCTGCACCCAAGTGGGCTAAGCCAGCTATCTGGCCATCAAGAGTCCCTGCCATTCCAGCTTCCCAACATGGCATGGCACACACTCTCCTACTTGATCTGCCCAATCTTTGGGCTCTGGCAGAGCAGGTGATATTACCTCCTCCTACAGAGGCCCAGGGGATAATCATTTGCCTGGAGTTATGTTCTATTTACCAGCAGGGCTGGAACTAGAACCCAGGCACTGTGACCCCTCCTCCAGGGCCCTTTCCAAATCCAGTGGGCCTGGTCTGACCCTGGCTTAAGGATAACCCACGCCACTGTGAAAATTCAACTGCCATTACCATCTCTGCAGAAGAGCAAGGGAAACATGTCTGGACCCGGTTCTCCTCTCTCCTGTCCTCAGCCCATGGCTCTGGGCAGATTGTGATGAATATTCTCAGTTGCCCTCGCGTCTCTTCCAACCCTGACACTTGTCAGGGCCAAAGACGGTGCAGAATGGGATGAGAGGTGACAGCTAGGAAAAGGGAAGACAGCCCTACGGAAACGGCGTCTCAGGGAGGACTTGGTTTCCTCACCTGCATGACGACAACACCTGCACCTCCTAGGGCTGGGAACAGATGGGAGGCTGCATGTGGTGCACCCGGCTCAGGCTCAGTAAAGGTAAGCCAACTTTTTAAAGTTACTCTTTCATGAAGGTAATTAAATATTACTCGTTTATTTTCCCCACCAAGTTGGAAAGCTCTCCGGGTTTGTAGGTTGAACAAATAAATAGGAGAAAATAGGAACAAGCCTCTTGACATTTTGTTTCAGGACCTTTAAACACCCTCGAGATCTAAATAGCCCAAAGAAATAGAAAGACCTGGCTGGGCAGGGGGGCTCACACCTGTAATCCCTGCACTTTGGAAGGCTGAGGCTAGTGGATCACTTGAGGTCAGGAGGATTACTTGAGGTCAGGAGGTGGTGGATCACTTGAGGTCAGGAGTTCGAGACCAGCCCGGCCAACATGGTGAAACCCCATCTCTACTAAAAATACAAAAACTAGCCAGGTGTGGTGGCACACACCTATAGTACCAGCTACTCAGGAGGCTGAGGCAGGAGAATCACTTGAACCCGGGAGACAGAGGTTGCAGTGAGCCAAGATTACGCCACTGCACTCCAGTCTGGGTGACAGAGTGAGACTCTGTCTCAAAAAAAATAAACAAAGAAATAGACCAGTGAAGGCTTGACCTTATCAAGTAATGTGTTCATGCCAAAATGTACAGTTATGTATTTGAACATACTTCATGTGAAGTGGTTGCTTTTATCTGACTGTATCATGGGAATGAACACTAGATCTAATTAGGGAATGTCTCCCCTTCCTACTGCTGTAAAACAGAAGTATGTAAATCGCCCTTCAAGCTACATGAGCTGGACATGCTCAACGGGAACCAGCAAGATTGCCCAGGCCCACACAGTGCAGAGTAGAAGCTAGAGCGCTGGCAGGGACAAATTCTCCACCGGATAACCCTCTGTAGAGTATTTCCTGGGGCTTATGGCAAAAGCCTGTGTGCACCTCCCTGCAACAACTACTGGACTTTGGACTAGGGTTTGTCCCCTTGAGGGGCACTTACTACCTTGTTATGGGACATTAACTGAAGCTACCCCTATGACAGAAGGACATAAAATTATCTTGAAACCTGAAATACCCAGATGTCTTGGGTGAAATCAGAGAAATGCTCTAATGGGGCCTATAGAGGCCAGAAGAATTCCATAATAAAATGGAAACGGTTGGCCACGCACAATGACTCACACCTGTAATACCAGCACTTTGGGAGGCCAAGGCAGGCGATCACCTGAGGTCAGGGCTTCAAGATCAGCGTGGCCAACATGGTGACATCCCGTCTCTACTAAAAATACAAAAACTAGGACAGGCACAGTAGCTTACGCCTGTAATCACAGCACTTTGGGAGGCTGAGGCGGGCAGATCATGAGGTCAGGAGATTGAGACCATCCTGGCTAACACAGTGAAACCCCATCTCTACTGAAAATACAAAAAATTAGCCGGGTGTGGTGGCGGGCGCCTGTAGTCCCAGCTACTCAGGAGCCTGAGACAGGAGAATGGTATGAACCCGGGAGGCGGAGCTTGCAGTGAGCTGAGATCAAGCCACTGCACTCCAGCCTGGGCAACAGAGCAAGATTCCATTTCCAAAAACAACAACAACAAATTAGCCAGGTGTGGTGGCGGCCACCTGTAGTCCCAGTTACTCGGGAGGCTGAGGCAAGAGAAGCACTTGAACCCAGGAAGCAGAGGTTGCAGTGACCGGAGATGATGCCACTGCACTCTAGCCTGGGCCACAGAGCAAGACCTTGTCTCAAAAAAAAAAAAAAAAAAAAAAAAAAATCCCCAAAAAATAAATACAATAAAATGGAAATGGTTTACACAGCATCTTGCTACCTGGGGAATGCAAGCAAGAGATACTCACAAGCTGGGAGCCTCTTTACCCCAGGACTGATTCTGGAACTGTGTGAGGTGCTGCTGGGTTCTATCAACACTTGGACAGTTGCTATGAACAGCTATCAATGTCCAACAAGGAAATGCTGGCTTTCCAGTTTCAAAGTGAATGGACAATATTCTGTCTGGAGGGCTGCTACTTGGAGCAAAGAAGGTAGAAACTGATCAGCCTCAGTGGGCTGAATTGCATTTGCATGCTGTTTTTCTTCTTCTTCTTTTTTTTTTTTTTTGAGACAGAGTTTTCACTCTTGTTGCCCAGGCTGGAGTGCGTTGGTACAACCTCGGCTCACTGCAACCTCTGCCTCCCAAGTAGCTGGGTTCAAGCGATTCTCCTGTCTCAGCCTCGCGAGTAGCTGGGATTACAGGCACATGCCACCACGCCTGGCTAATTTTTGTCTTTTTAGTAGAGACAGGGTTTCATCACATTGGTCAGGCTGGTCTCAAACTCCTGACCTCAGGTGATCCGCCCACCTTGGCCTCCCAAAGTGCTGGGATTGCAGGCGTGAGCCACCATACCCGGCCTTGCGTGTTGTTTTTCTAACAGTGATGGAAGAATTGAATAGTGGTGGAAGCTCCTGTGTTTGGGATTTTACTGACTCACAGGCAGTGACCAATGGCCTGGCCATGCACTCAGGCAAGAGGGCCAGGGAAACCTTGCCTGTTGAAGGGATGCCCCATGGAGCACGGCCCTGTGGAGATTTGAGGGGTGCATTAAAGCTGAACAAGTCAATGCCCCTCAGAAGAACTCCCAGGTTCAGAAGTTGACTAGAATTGACAAGCAGAGATCCCCATGTGCTCCCATGAGGTGGCCACCTGGTTCCATAAAATGAGTAACTAGCAGGGAGCTGCAGAGTGTGGAGATGGGTTGAATCTAGACATGTTCCTCTTGCACTCCGTCAGGCAGATAATGCCAGGAAGAAGACAGAGACTGCCAATGACCATGAGACACGGTCCCTCTGGGAAGGTCCTGAAACACAGCAGACAGCTGAGACTGATGCTGGTAGCCCTGGAGGGCTACAAATGGGTCTGGACAGGAAGAGACACTAATTCTGGAGTGGGCTTTGCTCAGAGCGCCATAAAAACACAGAGCAGAAGATGTCAGATGGGTTTGAGGGCCGACCGTCATTTCTTCAGACCAAGAAACAAACTCTTGAGCTCTTAATGTCCAACAATGGCAGAGAACCCCATTGCTGGTAGAAAGCACAACAGGCAATCGAAACACTGGTTGCCTAAAACGGAGGGGACGGATGCATGAAGGCGCTGGCTTACCCACCCTCAAGAGTGTGCGCTCACCTTCAGCAGGAGTGGGACCAAAGGGGTGTCCTCACTAGATTTTCTGTTTTTTTGGTTGATGTGGGAAGAAAAGTGGGGAGGATGCTGGTATGACTATGCAGTTGTGCCAAGGGAGGAATATACTTGTAAAATGACTACTTTTTTCTTTCCTGCCCAAATTGTCAGAGGCAATTCCATCTGAATGCCAAAGCAACTCCATCTTGAATAATAGCTGGTTAAAATAAGGCTGAGACCTACAGGGCTGCATTCCTAGGAGGTCAGGCATTCTAGGTCACAGGATAAGATGGGAGATTGGCACAAGGTACAGATCATAAAGACCTGGCTGATAAAACAGCATGCGTTATTAAAGAAACCAGTCAAAACCCACCAAAACCAAGATGCCAATGAAAGTGACCTCAGGTCATCCTCACTGCTCATTATATGCTAATTATAATTCATTAGCATGCTAAAAGACACTCCCACCAGCACTATGATAATTTACAAACGCCATGGCAACATCAGTAAGTTACTGCTACGTGGTCTAAAAAAGGGAGAAACCCTCAGTTCCGGAAATTGTCCACCGCTTTCCCAAAATCTCATGAATAATCCACCCCTTGTTTAGCATATAATCAAGAAGTAACCATAAAAATAGCCAACCAGTAGTCCTTGGGGCTGCTCTGCCTATGGAGTAGCCACTCTTTTATTCCTTTACTTTCTTAATAAACTTGCTTTCACTTTACGGACTCGCCTTGAATTCTTTCATGCATGAGGCCCAAGAATCCTCTCTTGGGGTCTGGATTGGAACCCCTTTCCAGTAACATTTTTTTTCTCCCCTACCTGTTGGTCCAGTGGTCCTAGGGTCCAATTACAAGTGTTGGAAGGAGGGATAATTTCTTTTTTTTTTTTTTTTGAGTCTCGCTCTGTCACCCAGGCTGGAGTGCAGTGGTACCATCTCAGCTCACTGCACCTCTGCCTCCCGGGTTTAAGCGATTCTTCTGCCTCAGCCTCCTGAGTAGCTGGGATTACAGGCTTGTGCCACCACACCCAGCTAATTTTTGTATTTTTAGTAGAGACAGGGTTTCACCATGTTGGCCAGGATGGTCTCAAACTCCTGACCTCAGGTGACCCACCGACCTCGGCCTCGCAAAGTGCTAGGATTACAGGTGTGAGCCACCATGCTTCGGCAGGGATAATTTCTAAGCAAGAAACAGTCACCATGTTTTAAAATGTTGTGAGAATTCCCTAAAGGCCTGATGGGGGTGGATTGTGCCTTCATCCCATCTGGCAAAATGGGGGTTAAAAATAAATACAGCTATATTGCCTCGTGGTAAAAATGGCTCGTGAGTTTGGAACTCGTGTAACCATATTTTCTATAAATGGGAATGGACTGAGGGGAGGCACTCGCTAGACTGGCATTGCTACCAGCGATCCAGATGGGCAGTGGCTGAACCTGATGTCCCTTGCAAAGGTGGAAACGTTTGGGTAAAAATAAATGACAAATGGAGAAAAGGAGGAATACTAGCTGAGGGTAAAGATGAACAAATGGATTAAATGGAGAGAAATCCAGTATTACACCAACAACTCGAAGGAGTTCTCAGAGCAAGAGATGACTGGCTGGGTGCAGTGGCTCACACCTGTAATCCCAGCACTTTGGGAGGCCTGAGGTCAGGAGTTTGATATCAGCCTGGTCAACATGGTGAAATCCCGTCTCTACTAAAAATATAGAAATTAGCCAGGTATGGTGGCAGGTGCCTGTAATCCCAGCTACTCGGGAGGCTGAGGCAGGAGAATCACTTGAAACCGGGAGGCAGAAGTTGCCGTGAGCTGAGACCATGCCACTGCATTCCATCCTGAGCAACAAGAGCAAAACTCTGTCTCAAAAAAAAAAAAAGAAAAGAAAAGAGAGATGGCATTGATTCCATATGCCTTAGAGGTTTATTTGCCAAGCAACTCCAGCTTTTGGAACCTAACAAGATTGAAAGGAAGCCTGCAAACCTGAGTGGCCTCAGCTTGGGAGCCATATAGTATGACGGACAGAATGAATTATTAATGACTGAATGGGACTCTAGTAATGTGGCAGTATCTTTTGAGTTGTGTATTCTTTTGCTATAAGGGAGCTGTGTTCTCTGTGTTCAAAAACCAGGAGTGGGGGCCTGTGGTATTTTATATATATATGTTTTTGTCGATAGTTCCTGGCTCATAACTCCCACAGCCCCAGAGAGAGTCCTGCCCTATGCCCTGGGGGAAGGAATGCTGATGTCATGAAGCTTCCACTAAAAACCCCTGAGGACTGGGTTCAGAGAGCTTCCCTTGGCTGAACACACGGAGAGTCCTGAAGCTTGTGCGTCCCTCTCTCCATATCTCGCCCTACACATCTGTTCATCAGTATTCTTCGCAATATTCTTTATAATAAACCAGTAAATGTTAAAAAAAATACAGTTATGAAATCTCTCATCATTCATATTTATTGGTTATTTCTCAATTAAATCCCAACCAAAATTTTAAGTTATTGCTGGGTTCAGTGGCTCACACCCATCATCCTCGCAGTTTGGGAGGCCAAGGTAGGCAGATTACTTGAGGTCACAAGTTCACAACCAGCCCGGCCAACACGGTGAAACCCCGTCTCTACTAAAAATACAAAAAAATTAGCCAGGCATGGTGGCGGGCGCTTGTAATCCCAGCTACTTAGGAGGCTGAGGTGGGAGAATCGCTTGAACCCGGGAGGCGGAGGTTGCAGTGAGCCAAGATCATGCCATTGCACTCCAGCCTGGGTGACAGAGCAAGACTCTGTCTCAAAAAAAAAAAAAAAGTTACCCTGTGGTGACTTTCATTCAAGCCGCCTTCTCTATTAAACCCCAGGCTGCCTGAGGGCCGGGGCTGCCTTCCAGCTCTTGGTCTTCCCTGTGGCCTGGTCTAGGTCTGGTCCTCTTAGTACAGACCCACCCACAGCTCCCTCCTGACCTGGTCACAAATGTAGGCTGCCACACCTTGTACCTCAGGACCCAGCTCCCCACCCGGCCACCTGCCCCAGGCAGCAGTGCTCCAGGGCAGACTGCAGGAAGGGAGCCAGTGACCTGGGTGGCCCGGATCCAGCAGGTCAGAGCCCCCACAGTGCTCCTCATGCTTAGGGAGTCCGGGGGAGGAACACACAGTGGGGCAGATTGAGCCCTGGCACAGACAGAAGAGGTTGAGGGGGTTTGAGACATGCTACCCCTAAATAGGGCACCGCAGCATACTGAGTCTGTTAAACTGAAGGAATTTGAGAAGCAGTATGTTCAGGAAGGACCGTTTGACCTTCCCCTGAAGCCGGTCATAAGACTCATGTGAGGGGTACCCAAAGACACAGGGACAGGGAAAAGAATCTGAACTAACTGCCTTGCTGTTTCCGCCATGTACTATCCTTGGCTCATGGCCCCTCTGTCCTATCTTATTTTTTCACAGCTTTCCACCCTCCATTGAACCTAGCATGAAAAGCCTCAGGTTATCTATTTCTTAGGGTCTTCATTTCCTATGGAGTTTCCCATGTCATGTAAAACTTATATTAAATAAACTTGTATGCTCATCCTTGTGACTCTATCTTCTCTTACAGAGGTCCCTGCCAATGAACCTCAGATGGGTAGAAGGAAAAGACAGTTTTCCTCCCCTGCAAAGCCAGGGTGCAGTGGGCACAGTGGGTGGAGGAGCCACGAGGAGGAGGAGTCAGCAGGGGGGTCAGGCAGAAGCCAAGGCAGGGCAGTACCACCAGCTCCAGGAGTAACAGAGGGACCTGCTCCCACGGCCAGCCACACTGAGGCCTCCAGGGCCTGACTGGGGGCTTGAGGAGCAATTCCCTCCCTGTTGCCTGGGAAGAGACTCCTATTCCTCCCTGTGCTGGCCAACTGTGCCACCTGTGCCCCTATGATGAAACTGCCGGACCCACTCCGCACTGACCAGCACAGGAAGCAGGTGAAGCAATGCTGTATACTAGAGAATGGGGGCTGAGAGGGCCAAACACAGCAGCCCCGCCACTTTCTACCTATTGGCCTGGGGCCAGCCATTTGACCTCTCCAGACCTCAGTGGCCTCATCTATAAAATGTGGACAAATCACCTACCTTAGTCCTAACACTTACAGGGCTGTGAGGTTGAAATGAGCCAAAGGACATCAGGCAGCAGGCTGATGCCAATCCCTGGTCAGCACCAGCGAGGTCATGGATTGAGGGAGGGGCTTGCTGCAGGCTGGCACCAGCACTTGTCCAGTCACCCCACCCACCAAGGCCCAGGAAGAGGCTCCTTACAGGGGGACGACCCTCATGGGAAGGTAGAAGTGCAGGCGGTACTGGCTCTTTTGCATGTCCTCTTTTCCCTGGAACTCACGCATCATGTAATCCACATACTTTTGCTGCCTCAGAAAGAAAGCACAAGGGAGGCAGGGTGTTGGCAAAATGGTCTCGGCCTTCGGTTTCAAGAACCCAAGCCTGATTCCCAGGGTCCCCCCTGCCACCTCATCTCTCCCAGGCCCTTCCAACGGGGAGCTTTCTGGTGGCTGCTTCCTAAGTACTGGCCAAGGCAGGTGGCCAAGCAACAGACCTGCTCTTTCTCTGTTAGTCACTCAGGCTGGAGTGCAGTGGTGTGATCACAGTTCACTACTCAGCCTCCCAAAGTGCTGGGATTATAAGCATGAGCCACCATACCTGGCCTTTTTTTTTTTCTCTCTCTCTCTTTTGGGACAGGGTCTTGCTCTGTCACCCAGGCTGGAGTGCAATGGTGTGATCACAGCCTACTGCAGCCTCAATCTCCCAGGCTCAAGTGATCCTCCCACCTCAGCCTCCTGAGTAGCTGGGACCACAGATGCATGCCACAATTCCCAGCTAATTATTGTATTTTTTGTAGAGACGGGGTTTCACCATGTTGCCCAGGCTAGTCTTGAACTCCTGGGCTCAAGTGCTCTGCCAAAGTTCTGGGATTAAAGGTGTGAGCCACCACGCCTGGACAGCAGACCTGTTCTTGAATCCTGAGTATGGGAAGAGCCTACTCGCAGCATTCATGGAAAGAGCGCAGCAGCGCCTCCCTAGCCGTCCTGAAGCGCTAAGTGCATCCTCAGATCACCTCCACAACTGCCATTGCCCTGGGAGCTCTTAATTCACTCTCCCCTATGGGTAATAAGACTCAGGCCCCTGTAAGGATATGCGATGCTCATGCTCAAACATCAAGTTAACAGCAGGGAGCACCCACAACCAGGGCCACTGGCGCAACTCCAGACTCCATTCCGCTGCCCAGCTGCTGGAAAACATGGCCAAGGCCCAAAGCAGCCACCATATGAAGCTATAACGAGAAATGGGGGGTTGTAGAGAAGGACAACTGGGTAAAGCCCTGAGAATGCCGGGAATATGAGGGGGTTAAATTACTTTTTATTCTTTTTCTTTTAGTTGGCCTCATTAGTTCTAAAGGAAATGTTTATTACAGAACATTAAGAGAAATAAAAACAGCCAAGTGTGGTGGCTCACACTGGTAATCCCAACACTTTGGGAGGCCAAGGAGGGTGGATTACCTGAGGTGAGGAGTTCGAGACCAGCTTGGCCAACATGGTGAAACCCTGTCTCTACTAAAAATACAAAAATTAGCCGGGCATGGTGGCAGGCGCCTGTAATCCCAACTACTCGGGAGGCCAAGGCAGGAGAATTGCTTGAACCCGGGAGGCAGAAGTTGCAGTGAGTCAAGGTCGTGCCATTGCACTCCAGCCTGGGCAACAGAGCAAGATTCTGTCTCCAAAAAAAAAAAAGAGAGAGAGAGAGAGAGAGAAATAAAAACAAGAAAATTAAGAAGAATAAAACCTATAATGTATACCTACGCTGAGGAGAGCTATGAGACGGCAATTAACACCAGGACTCTCAAGGCACGCTCCCTGGTTTGAACACTGGCTCCAGGGCTGATGAGTCTGAAGCCTTGGGCAAACGCTTAACTTTCCCATACCTCAGTTTCCCAATCTGTCAAATGGAGGTAAGTTTTTTTTTCCTGAGACATGGTCTCACTTTGTCACCCAGGCTGGAGTACAGTGGTGCAATCTCAGCTTACTGCAGCCTCAACCTCCCAGGCTCAAACAATCCTCCCAGCTCAGCTCCCCAAGTAGCTGGGACTATAGGTATGCACCACGACACCCGGCTACTTTTTGGTATTTTTTGTAGAGACAGGGTTTTACCATGTTACCCAGGCTGGTCATGAACTCCTGAGCTCAAGCGATCTACCCACCTCGGCCTCCCAAAGTGCTGGGATTACAGGTATGAGCCACTGCACCCGGCCAAAATAGAGGTAAGTAATAGCTCCTATGAGGTTTCAGTAAAATAATACATAGGGAGCTTAGCACAGTGCTTGGTGTAAATGCTAGTTATCATTGTCATCTTTGCTACATCAATTTGTCAGACTATCCTTGGTACTTTTCTGTATGCTTAAAAAGCTATATAGGCCGGGCATGGTGGCTCACGCCTGTAATCCCAGCACTTTGGGAGGCGAAGGCGGGCGGATCACAAGGTCAGGAGATCGAGACCACGGTGAAACCCCGTCTCTACCACAAATACAAAAAATTAGCCGGGCGCAGTTGCCGGTGCCTGTAGTCCCAGCTACTCAGGAGGCTGAGGCAGGAGAATGGCGAGCGAGACTCCATCTCAAAAAAAAAAGCTATATATTCCCATTGTCGAACGTTTAGAACCAAAAAAACATGAAAACATTATTATTAGCTGCTGTAAAAGCCTGACATTTTTGGATGTAACAGCCACAAGTTGGCCTCTTCCTGAGTGACAGTGAAGGGTCATGAGATGGTCGTGGTACCAGCTTGAATCCCTCAAGTCAAATGGGAGGCTGGTGGGCAGCACAACCGCGTGGCAGGTAGGGTCACTGCTGCAACTCAGTAGGTCTCACATAGGGGCCAATGACACTTGTCCCTGGGGAATGAGCTGCCAGGAACTCAGCTCACACAGGTCTTAGGAGGGACCTCTCCACCAGGCAAGTCCCCCGGCTGGGGCCGGAATCCACAGGGAGGCTTTCCTACATCATGATGGCCTCCTATCTTGAGCCCACCAACTGGTCAAGGACTGGACCCTCCAGCCTCCCTCCAGCACCTGAGGAAGCAGGGGCACCCTTCTCACCCAGGTGACAAAGCCTTCACAGTCTGAGTCCACCTTCAAAAACAGCTCCTTTAGCATCTCATTCGACACACTGCTTAGAACCTTCTTCATGGCCTTGATGAAGGCGTCCATGCCCAGGGCTTCAAAGAGAGAAGAGAGAGCATCATCCCCTTCCTCACAAGTCCCTCGGCCCATCACTGCCACGGAGTTCTCAAGTGTCTCAGTGCTGAGAGGCACACACTGAAGACCACATTTACAGCCAGGCATGGTGGCTCACGCTTATAATTCCAGCACTTTGGGAGACTGAGGCGGGTGGATCACTTGAGGTCAGGAGTTCAAGACCAGCCTGACCAATATGGTGAAAACCTGTCTCTACTAAAAATACAAAAATAAATTGGCTGGGCATGGTGGCGGGTGCCTATAATCCCAGCTGCTCAGGAGGCTGAGGCAGGAGAATCCCTTGAACTCGGGAGGCGGAGGTTGCAGTGAGCTAGGTTCGCGCCACTGCACTCCAGCTTGGGCAACAAGAGCAAAAACTCTGTCTCCAAAAAAAAAAAAAACAACACCATGTTTACCAGGTGCACTCGGTTGAAGGCAGTCTTGGTGCTGCCACCCCTACCGTCCTCAGCTGGGCCACTGCAGGGGGCACAGAAGGGATATGGCTCCAGCCAGATACGGGGCCTTCAGAAGGTTGCCTCCTCCAGCCCCTCAAAACTCAAATCCAGCCCCTCTCTTGGACCTGTCTCCCTTCCTCACATCTCAGCATCCACCCCAGCCACCCCAGCCTAGGCCAATTCCGGAAGCTTCTATCCTCACATGGTTATCTTTTGCATCTTATCTGCTCAACATTCAACCACCCCACAAATCCTGGCTGAACATGCACCATATGGGAGCACTGTGCTTGTCCCACAGCAGTGCAGGGAAGGGAGGCACTAAAAAAGATCAATTCCCATTTCCATACAATTAACAAAGACGAAGGATTGAGACAAAGATAACTCTGCAAAGAAAAGGAGAACCAGGCCAGGCACGGTGGCTCATGCCTGTAATCCCAGCACTTTGGGAGGCAGAGGTGGGAAGATACCTGAGGCTAGGAGTTCAAGACCAGCCTGGCCAACATGGCAAAACCCTGTCTCTACTAAAAAATACAAAAAAGAAAAATTAGCCAGGCATGGTGGCACACGCCTATAATCCCAGCTACTTGGGAGGCTGAGGCAGGAGCATCACTTGAATCCAGGAGGCAGAGGTTACAGTGAGCCAAGATCGCACCAATGCACTCCAGCCTGGACAACAGAGCCAGATTCTGTCTCAAAAAAAAAGAAACAAAATAAATAAATAAATATTTAAATATTTTAAAAAACAAAAACAAAAATTAGCCAGGTTTGGTGGCATGTGCCTGTAATCCCAGCTACTCGGGAGGCTGAGGCACAAGAATCACTTGAACACAGGAGGCAGAGGTTGCAGTGAGCCGAGATTGTGCCACTGCACTCCAGCCTGAGCGACGGAGTGGGACTGTCTCAAAAAAAGAAAAAGGAAAGAAAAGAAAAGTAGAAGCAAGGCCAGGCACAGTGGTTCATGTCTATAATCCCAGTGCTTTGGGAGGCTGAGGTACGAGGATCACTTGAGATCAGGAGTTTGAGACCAGGCTGGGAAACATAAGGAGACCCAATCTACAAAAAAATTTTTTTAACTAGCCAGGTGTAGTGGCGTGAGCCTGTAGACCCAGCTGGTCGGGAGACTGAGGTGGGAGGATGGCTTGAACCTAGGAGGCAGAGGCTGAAGTTGGCCATGATCTCGCCACTGTACTCCAGCCTAGGTAATGGAGACAGACCCTGTCTCTAAAAAGTAAATAAAATAAAGGCCGGATGCAAGGGTTCACACCTATAATCCCAATACTTTGGGAGGCTGAGGTGGGCAGAAGGCTTGAGCCCAGGAGTTTGAGACCAGACTGGGCAACACGGTGAAACCCCATCTTCACAAAAAATACAAAAATTAGCCAGGCATGGTGGCACATGCCTGTAGTCCCAACTACTGGGGAGGTTGAGCTGGGAGGATTGCTTGAGCCTGGGAGGTGGAGGTTGCAGTGAGCAGAGATTTCACCACTGCACTCCAGCCTGGATAACAGAGTGAGACCCAGTCTCAATAAATAAATAAATTAAATAAAAATGAAGAAAAGCAGCAGAACGAAAGTATATAATGGCAACAAATAGACATTAATAAATTCAGACATCTAGGAGAGAGGTGAACTGCATCTTTTTTTTTTTTTTTTTTTTTTGACAGAGTCTCGCTCTGTTGCCCAAGTTGGAGTACAGTGGCACAATCTCAGCTCATTGCAACCTCTGCCTCCTGGGTTCAAGCGATTTCTGGCTAATTTTTGTATTTTTAGTAGAGATAAGGTTTCACCAACTTGGCCAGGCTGCTCTCAAACTCCTGACCTCAAGTGATCCACCCTCTTCAGCCTCCCAAAGTGCTGGGATTACAGGCGTGAGCCCACCACGCCTGGCCAAACTGTATCTTTTAAAAGTAATTATCAAAATATAAACTTTGGCTGAAGGAAAAGATGGGGAGAAGAAAGGAGGAGCAGGCAAGGATAGAAAATTCTCCACGTGCTGGGTCTATAAGGGGATCTGTCTGCAAATGGGTCAATAACCCCGTCTACAACTTTTTTTTTTAAATAATCGCGGTCTTTAAAAAGTGCTTCTGGGCTGGGCACAGTGGCTCACACCTGTAATCCCCGCACTTTGGGAGGCCGAGGCAGGCGGATCATGAGGTCAAGAGATTGAGACCATCCTGGCCAACATCCTCAGAATTCAGGGGACTCCTTCCATAGGGAAGCCTTCCTAGGGTCTATCTAAGGAGGCCACCCCCACCATTGCCCAGCTCCATGGTTCTTACTGACATTCTTTATCAGCTGACACACTCGCTTTCACTGTTTTGTGTTTTGTTTTTGTTTTTAGTGGTGTTTGTTTTGTTTTGCTTTGTTTTGTTTTGTTTTTTGAGATGGAGTTTTACTCTTGTTGCCCAGGCTGGAGTGCAATGGCATGATCCCGGCTCACTGCAACCTCCGCCTCCTGGGTTCAAGCAATTCTCCCTGCCTCGGCCTGCCGAGTAGCTGGGACTCCAGGTGTGCACCACCACACCCAACTGATTTTTGTATTTTTAGTAGAGATGGGGTTTCGCCATGTTGGCCAGGCTGGTCTCGAACTCCTGACCACAGACGATCCGCCCACCTTGGCCTCCCAAAGTGCTGAGATTACAGGCATGAGCCACTGCGCCCGGCCTTGTTTTTGTTTTTGAGACGGAGTCTCGCTCTGTTGCCCAGGCTGGAATGCGGTGGCACGATCTTGGCTTACTACAACCTCCACCTCCTGGGTTCAAGCGATTCTCCTGCCTCAGCCTCCCAAGTAAGTAGAACTATGGGCATCCGCCACCATGCCCAGCTAATTTATGTATTTTTAGTAGAGACAGGGTTTCACCATGTTGGCCAGGCTGGTCTTGAACCCCTGACCTCTCGATCCACCCGCCTCAGCTCGCTGGGATCCCAAAGTGCTGGGATTACAGGCGTGAGCCACCGCGCCCAGCTCGCTTTCACTGTTGTCTGTCTGTCTTCTATCTCCCACTCCAGCCTGAGAGCTCTGGGATGGCAGAGATGATGAGCCTGTTTCCCCAGGGCTGGGTCCTGGCTTCAACAAACACTGGTCCCCTGAGGGTTTCTGTGGGCACTGCACTAAGATGTGCTAGCGATGGCACTTCATGCCAGGCAACATTGTTCTCTGTGCCTTATGCACACGGACTACCTATATAAGGAAGTAAATGTGTCACAGAGAGGTGTGGTCGCTTGCCCAAGGTCACACAGCTGGTAAGTGGTAGCACCAGATACTAATCCCAGCAATCTGGCTCCAGAACTCATGCTCTTAACCCCATTCCATGCTCCTTATAAAACACCCAGCACAATGATACAACAGTAATTATTATTATCTTTGTTGCTGGATCAAGGAATAAATGGAAAGCCTGACGAAATCATGCCTTGCTAAAAGAGGGACCCATCTTGCTTATCTGGAGTTACAGCCAAGGTGCTTAAGCACTTAATGGTCCTTCCAGGTAGAAGACAGATGTCAGGGGATAGGCCATGAGCCCTGCAGCCTCCTTCCAGACAGAGCTGGGAGTCAAACTGCCTCTATGTGCTTTCAAAATCTTCTGGGGAGACTGAAAGGCACTCCTTCCTCTTTAAGAACCACTGACTTCCCTCAAAGATCTGGATTCAACCTGGACTGAAGCTAGGAAAAGGGAACTTACAGAACAGGAAGAAGGACACCAGCGTGTCCCCTCTTCCCTCCAAGGCACACACTGACAGTTGGGGTGCCTAAGACACGGTATGGAGCCCGTACTCATAATCCACCTCCTTAAAAGACTTTTGAAAGAGAAAAATTATCCTATTTTCCTTTATCCTACATCAACAAAAGGTGAATTTTCCTTTCTCCCATTTAAAGTCACAGTTGTTTTTTTAAAATGAGAAAGGGTTTTTTACATTGATATGAAAATATCTGCAAGATACATTCAGTAAAAAGCAAGAGGTAAAACTTGTTAAAATTAATTTTTTAAAAAAGCAAGGAATACAGCATAGCAAGACACCATCTCTACAAAAAATAAAAATGAAAAAAGTAGCTGGATGTGGTAGCATGCACCTGTAGTCCTAGCTACTCTGGAGGCTGAGTCAGGAGGATTGCTTGAGCCCAGGAGGTCGAGGCTTCAGTGAACTATCATCACACCACTACACGCCAGCCTGGGCCACAAAGCAAAAGCCTATCTCTAAAAGAAATTTAAAAGAATAAAAATGTAGCTCTTTCCCTGCCGCCGCAGAGTCGTGCAGAGGCGGAGGCTTCGGTGCGTTCAACATTCCGCTTCACCCGTAACCCACCGCCATGGCCGAGGAAGGCATTGCTGCTGGAGGTGTAACAGACATTAATACTCTTGCCTTACAAGAGGTGCTGAAGACCGCCCTCATCCACGATGGCCTAGCACGTGGAATTCGCGAAGCTGCCAAAGCCTTAGACAAGTACGTGTATCAGTCTCAATACTGTGGGTTCTTGCAACCGGAACAAAACTGCCACCCAAGGGAAGAAGGCGTGGAGTTCATGGTGTTAGCGCAAAAGTTCTGAATGGCATCCATCCTACAGGAAACCTAGGAAAAGGCGCCAAGCCCATCTTTGTGTGCTTGCATCCAACTGTGATGAGCCTATGTATGTCAAGTTGGTGGAGGCCCTTTGTGCTGAACACCAGATCAACCTAATTAAGGTTGATGACAGCAAGAAACTAGGAGAATGGGTAGGCCTCTGTAAAATTGACAGAGAGGGGAAACCCTGTAAAGTGGTTGGTTGCAGTTGTGTAGTAGTTAAGGACTATGGAAAGGAGTCTCAGGCCAAGGATGTTATCGAAGAGTACTTCAAATGCAAGGAATGAATAAATAAATCTTTGGCTCACAAAAAAAGAAAAAAAAAACAATAAAAATTTTAAAAAATAAAAAGCAAAGAGTAGAACAGTGTGAACAGTAGGGTGCCACCTCATATAAAAAAGGGAGGAAACTGACGACTGGACACTAACATTTAAAAGAAGTAGGCCGGGCGCGGTGGCTCAAGCCTGTAATCCCAGCACTTTGGGAGGCCGAGACGGGCGGATCACGAGGTCAGGAGATCGAGACCATCCTGGCTGACACGGTGAAACCCCGTCTCTACTAAAAAAATACAAAAAACTAGCCGGGTGAGGTGGCGGGCGCCTGTAGTCCCAGCTACTCGGGAGGCTGAGGCAGGAGAATGGCGTGAACCCGGGAGGCGGAGCTTGCAGTGAGCTGAGATCCGGCCACTGCACTCCAGCCTGGGCGACGGAGC